>NC_056725.1:1183889752-1183959752 GCF_019279795.1 Protopterus annectens | reverse complement strand
GGAGTAAGGATTTTGGTGTGCTTGTGTTGTGTGTGTGGTTTGTGGAATGGGGATGTGTTTTGTTTTAATAATTGTTATTGTGGTGTGTGCAGTGTATGGGGTTCGTGGTTTGTGTACCGTTTGTCGGTTATGTGTGGTTTCGTGTTTATGGACTGTCGAATATGTGGTGTCGGTGATGTGGTTGTCGGTGTTGTGTGGTTTCGGCTATGTCAGGTAGAACCATATATATATATATACAGCAGTAAGTGTGTGCAAAATGGATGGTTATGTCAGGTGTGAACCCCATGTTGGGAACACATTGCCCTTGTTTGTGAAGGTGGGATGGGAATTTGGGGAAGCATAACAGGTATATTTTTGGAGGTGGGTTGGGTTGGAAGATAGAGAAGACAGCCTACAGGGGCAGTATATGACACATGTGGTGGGTAAACACCCTGGATGGGGAGTGTCTTCTGTGATGTGCAAGCCCCATGAACCCCATATGGAAACAATGGGACCAAGGCCCCTACCCATGGCCAGTCACAACATCAGCTTCATGGCCCTGCTTGGGCAGAAGGCTGAGCAGGAGGAACATGCAGACCCTGTGAGTGTGTACTGAGGGCTTCAATGTACTGTAGCACATCTCCCAAGTCTCTGATGAGCTCCCTATGCACCAGACCCTGGACCTGACTTCGGGTGACAGGATCATGTCTGTGTGTGCTCCTGGGGGGGGTGAACACCATCCCCTGAGGTGGTTCCACCTGAAGGTAGTGCAGGACCAATAGATGAGGATGCCCCAGAGTGGGTCCCACATGTGATGTGGCCTTGTAACATGGCCAGATGAGGTCTGAGAGGTGGTTCTGCTGGCAACTGTTCCCTAAACATGCTATTGTGTCACTGCTATAGAACATATGTGGGTAGTAATAGTCCACACATTCCAAGATCATGTCCAACAGCATGCATTGATATCCCCAATAACACAAAACAACAGATGTGCAGCAGTCACATAGCAAACAGACCACATGCATATATGGAACCATAGTGGCCCTTACAATGGCATGCAGGTGACATTGTCCATAAGAGGCCACCAATTATAGTGTCCCCACAGGGAGCGTGACTACAAACACACAGCACAAAGTGTTGTACAATACAATATATGTCCCAATGGTAGATATTCTGTAGACATACCCGTTGAGTTGTGTGATCAGATTGTTGTTGCAGATATGGTGGGGGAGACAGAGATGTGTATTAAAAACTATGATATCCTTGCTGTATGAGGTCCTTAGACCTGTTTTCAACTTTATTTCTTTCAGGCAAGATGTCCAGGGAGAGGCTTCCCATTTATACAGTGGAGGAGAATGATGTCATCATCTCACACCTGGTGCAGCACTACCAGACGTTGTTTGGCCGAACAGCCCAGGAGCAGCAGGAGTGGACAAGTCTGTGGAATGATCTTGTCCAAAGAGTAAACGATGTCGGCCTGCATAACTGGAGTTATGGGCAGGTCCAGCATTGTTGCACAGACCTACTTCTCAATGCCCATCGGCGTATTGTACAGTCAGGGGGGATCAGCTTGCAACAGGGGGGGTCATGCCATCCAGCCACCCCGACACATGTTGAGGAGCTCCTTGCCAGCCTCAGGGTACCTGCCCACCTGCACACAGTACACCTGGTGGAGAGCATAGTGGAGGTGGATGCTACCCACACAATGGCAAAGGATCATGCAGGTAAGGCCACAGGGCACATCAGTAGACCTCTGTTGCATATGCATCCACATCTATACAGGTAGATCATGCATATGTAAGATGCCATATATATAGTCTGTTGCGGTGTAGTAGTAATAAACATATGGGCATAATCTGTAGTTTTGTGGGCTTGTACTGTCGATGTACTGCAATGCTGCACCCACTCTGTACCAATGCCACAGCTGTGGCTACTGACATTGCATCTCTCACACACGTAAGTAGGTCCCTCTGGTATACCTCCAGGGCAGCAGCCTGTAGCTGGTGAGTATGGTATTTGTTCAGGTTTTCCAGTACACTGGTCATGTTATGGCCATGGTATATTCCATGCACACATTTAATACACCTACCCATAATGCATGCTGTACATGTTCACGTATTGTTGCTGTTAACTACACTGCATCACAGTGGTCACCATGTTGGTGTATCTGAAGGGTATGTCAGACTCCTGCAATATAACTAACATCCTGTCATTGCAAAATGTGTGCACAGAGATGAATATAATGGTGGAACAAATGGCCTACAGTAGGGACATGTGTGAAGCATCACCCTTATACAATGCTACAACAGTCTATATACCAGTATTACAATGGCGACTGTTAAAAATCTACACTACGGCATATCACAATACTGCAGTCCACAACCTTTGCAACCTGCAATGTGATCCTAACACCTCAGGTCCACCATCCCCATCTGAACACCATGCCAGTGCCAGTGTACACCTGTATGTTTGCCATTCATTAGCTGGGACTGGGCTGTTACACATCGTGTTCATGGGACACTGCAAATTGACACACTTGTAGGCCATAGTTGTCAAGCACCTGCAAAAAGGCTGAAGGTTGAGAGGGTGTGTCATCATGACACAACAGTGCACTGCAGCAGGAATCCAAAGGATGCTACAAATGGCTGTATCTGCACACAGTCAGGGTCAGGAACTGTGGCAGACATAACCCCGACTCCACAGCAATAGTGACGGCAGTGTGTGAATTTCAAGGGATGTGCACATGAGTTGACCTTGCAATCATGCAGAGTTGGGGGACATGTGTGGAGCAGACTCACCAAATACTAGCAAAAGCAGATGGTCCATGCTAGTATACCCCTGCCAGGAATAGTGACTGCGGTAGTACATATAACAGTAGGTGCAACAAATCATCATAAGGGAGTGCACACATATGCTCCCACGAAGTGTATGCATCTCAATCAGCATCAGCACAACTAACACATTTGTTTGACACTGCATTTGATTGTACAGGTAATATGTCATATATCAGGCTCATGTAATGTTAACATATGCAGTAATGTGGTCCCATGGCATATCAAGGAAGAGGGCATCATATCAATAAGGGTGTGTACACTCCCCATAAGCACAGTAAGCTTTGACGGTTGTCAGTGTAATTGTATCATATTGGCCATACATGCACCGTTGATGATGACATCTGTAAATTAGACATCAGGCATTCACAAATGACATCTATCCACATATCATCCCAGGTATGTGTCAGACAAACACATAGGGGCTGTGAGCAGCAGAGCAGACATAACTGACACAGTAATACACATTCAGCAATAGTGTGTACACCTGTGAGGTATGGTGCACAGTACATGACAGGGTGCTGAACAGGTGCACAGCAATACTATGTACATGGGTGCGGTGTTTTCCGGGGGAAGGGGCATCACCTACTAACACAGTCCATGCATAATACACATGTATACTGTTGCTAGCATGGATTGACTATAGCTGCACTGCATGCTGTTGAGTACCATATGTTCTGCATGTTGACAGATGGGTAATGGGAGGTCTGTGTGTAATATCTTAGTGCAACCTCACATGTAAGTGTATGTGTGGGGGCTATTTTGTCTGTAAGTGCAATCTGGTGGAGTGGAGGGGAGTTTATGTATGTAGGATGTGTGTGTGTATGTGTGTGTCTGTCTGTGTGTGTCCATATATGCACTTGTGTGATTGTGGGGTTGTTCATACATCTCTACTTCCCTTTGAAATCGTGCAGTACATGGACATGGACTGACACATGAGACACCAGGAATGCTTGTCTGACATGTAATCTCAGGACAGCTGATAGTATAATAAAGTCTGTAGCATGGAACATGCTTTGGGATGGAAACTAGACACCAGGTATACTGTTATAATTGCAATCAGCAGAAAGGTGAAAGAATACCCACATATGCAGCACTAGAGATGCATTGGGAAATTACTAGACAACACCAGTGAGTGTATCCAAATATTACTGTTGTCCACATAATAAGTTAATAAAGCAACAGATCTTGCATCTACTGAGCAATAGTTACATATGACACTCCAGTGCGTGACATTATTGAGTGACTGTAGTAGCCGCTAACATATGGGGGACATGCTTACAATGGCTGGACAAACTCAGGGTGAACACTGGATGACATCAGCGAGTCCTTGTAAAACTGACTTCAGTCAAGTCAAAGAGGTAATGGAGTAACATGTCTTGTTTTATGATCACTTGTCTAGGCAATTAGAAGAATGATACATTAATGATTGGTATTAATGAGTGTTAAGTTTCCAGGTGTGATGCAGGATGGGGAACTTAAGAGAATAAACTTGGGACAGTCTGTAAACTCAAGAACAGGTTAAGTATTATGGTGGAATGTCAGGGTATGTGTGTGTGTGTGTGTGTGTGTGTGTGTGTGTGTGTGTGTGTGTGTGTATACTATTAAGCAATGACATACAGGTCTTAAAGTTAATTTTTTGTTTTCCCCTCACAGGTGGCGAGGTGGGTCAGGGTCCCTCCTGCAGGCAATCTGATGTTGGTGTCCATAAAGACACTAAAAATTATAATAGGTGTGTTGAGGCACAGGCAGGGATGTTAGAGGCCAAAACTGCACCATCGTTTGATATCCCCCCCATCCCTGCACAAAGTCACACTGCCTATAGATACCCCATCACCAGTGGCCAAAGCAGATCGACAGTTGTTGGTTGTTGGCAGTGCACAGGACAGTGTGGTATATATGGCTGCTGTGTCTGGACACAGCAGCCATAGCCAGATGTCCAGCAGGGTACCACATAGGCAGATGTACAGGGGTGCTAGTGGGAGGGCTGCTGGTCATAGTGCCCTGGCAGAAATGCCACATCTGGTACCACCAGACGCATGTTTCAAGCTGTCATGGAGGCACAGGCATGTATGGAATGGTATGCCAAACAGGGTCTGAGGCTACAGAGGGCTGCTCTTTCAGCTGTAACTGACAACATCCATGATCTTGCAGGTGCCCTCTGTTATTTTACAGAGGTCATGGATAGACAGTGGGGTGAGATGGTGGGACTCCTCGACCGGGATTATCCATGCTAGAGCATGTGGTGGGAGCGTTGCTGTGGCCACATGGACGTAGGTCAGCAACACCAACAGCTGGTGGTCAACGTGGACATGCAAGGACAGCAAGCCACTCCTGTAGTGGCAGTACCAGCCCCAGCACTGCAGGGGAGGTGCTGTCCACATTACACCACAGCAGGCCATGTGCACATGGCCCTGGCCAGTCCCAGGAGGGACCTGTTTCCAGCAGACATATGTCATCATCAGGGGAGAGTACCATATTGAGGCTTGTACCTGGATATGCCCATGGAACCCCTGGCAGGCACAGTTCCCATGTCCGTGGCCAGAAGCTGTGAACTGCACACCCTGCCAGGTATGGTCTGCAGCTGTCCAATGAATACCTGTATAGGGCAGCCACATGGCAAAACTGTGTGCATGCATACTCACACAATATAAACACACCTAGGGCAACCCCATACCTACACACACCACATCACCATGGCCATATCAGTAATTAAAACCCCCCACTCACACACATGGTGTCAAACGTGTGGCCCAGCCTAGGTCTCTGGCAAACCAACAACACACTTTGTGTATATGATGATACCTCTGCTACATGCCTGTCATCCATAACATCAATGCAGGGACAGGCTAATATGGTTCTGATGCACACGGTGACTGTACGATAGTGTACCAATGTATTGCTGTGTAACATGTTGTCAGCAGTAACATTTAATGCTTACTTGTCAGGAAGTGTAGCTGTCTAGCCATGATGCATTATAGCTGCTAACACTGAGTGATTGTGGTCTCCATAATGTTATCCATTGGTGCTGTAGGTGTCCATGTGTTAGCAGGGGGATGGTTTGTTGTCATATCTCACAAAGGGTATGGCACTGTGGTGACAGCTTGCCTGTGTCATATCTTGGGTACAGGTGAACACGTCACAGGTCTGTATAACAGTTACTGCCTATGCCACATGGCCGATAGGTCTGGGGGTGGTGTATACAGGTGAGTGCATGGTGGCTGCTGGTAGCACCCCTTCTACAGTGGACAATGGTAGTTGTACTGGGTGGTAAACACCACATGTTTGTGTATAACACACACAGAGACTTTGGTGATGATGCACTACACAGAGAATACTGTACACATGGATGTATGTACCTGTGCAAGGAACCCATTGTAGCCTTAGTAAATCCACCAAGCCAGACTATGCAGAACAACACATTGTGGAATAAGCAGTCCACTAGTTTAATGTTATTGACGGTACCGGCAGGGTATATGTCTCCTTCCCCAATGTAGTGTAATCCTCAACACGGTAAACATATGTGTGCTGGTGTGGGTGGCACAGCCCTACTTTTTGGAGGGCAAGAGGTGATGTAGAACCACAGATAGTATGATAGACAAACACCTAACCTGTTAACATGAACTGTACAGCATTACAGCCAGCTACAAGGGGGGATACACTCAACCATAACTGCAATGATGTTGGCTGTGTCCACAACAGCCACACCCAGCTATAATATACCAACCCCAGTATCGCTGCACACCTATACAATGGGGAAGAGGCCATTTACACATGTAACAGTAGTTGTGATGGAATGTATAGCCACAGGATGATACCTGTGACATATTAGCATATGCCATGCAGTTCTTGGACAGATGACCCCCTGGGACATGTATATTCTGCAACCTGAAGTACATCCCTCCACATACATCCACACTCTTACTTGGCAACATTGGGATTAGACCCCCTACCTAGGTATGTAGTGCTACTGATGTCTGTGGCTTTAAGTGCACGCACCGCACAGCTTTTAGGATGAGGTGTGTTCCAGGTTACATGTTACATGCAGAACATCCTCAGGCATGTACAGTATGGTAACGGGGGATGTGATGTATATGGACAATACATAGTGTGACATACCACTGTACACACATCCCCTACACTTCCCATCTCTCCATGGACAATAGCCTGGTACACACCTATGAACACCTGCACTGATGCACCCCAGTACTGACAAATGTGTACGTGTGCATTACTGAGAATATCAGTGTCTGTGTGTTTGTAAACCTGTAGTTGGGAATACCCTGAGGCCATTCACACCCACCACACTACCCATTGCCATAGTCAGATGTCATAGCAGTTAACCACTACACCATGACAGCTGTGAAGAGAGTTGTTGTTTTTCCAATATATCTGTCAGTACACATATTGAATAGTATTGAACAATTGCTGTTACCTCTACAATTGTGTAGCACTTGTTAGTGATATTACTATTGCGTCACATATGTTGTTATATCTAAATATACACATATCAGATACATACAGTGTGATACATCTGGGAAGGTATACACGACAGTAATGTTTACACATAACAAGGATATGGATATATACATCTACATATGCATCATATATATGGCCACATGATGTAGCTCTCTCTGTATATATATATATATATATATATATATATATATATATATATATGTGTGTGTGTGTGTGTGTGTGTGTGTGTGTGTGTGTGTGTGTGTGTGTGTGTGTGTGTGTGTGTGTGTGTGTATATGTGTGTGTGGGTGTGTATGTACATCATATATGTATATATATATATATATATATATATATATATATATATATATATATATATATATATATATTTATGTCAATATATATGCAATTATCTATAACTATATGTGCATATATATCTATATATCTGTATATGTATATACATATATAGATATATATATATATATATATGTGTGTGTATATATATATATATATATATATATATATATATATATATATATAAAATGTGTATGTATATATAATGTGTGTGTATATATATATATATATATATATATATATATATATATATATATATATATATATATATATATATATATATATATATATATATATATATATATATATATATATATATATAATAATAATGTGTGTATTTATATATATATATATATATATATATATATATATATATATATATATATATATGTACATATATATCCATATATGTATGTAGGTATGTATTATGTGTATATATATCTATATATATGCTCACCATATGTCAAAAACATGTAGTGGAGTCATATCTCAGCACCAATAGCCTCAACCTCTTAGTGAAAGGGTGTGTCATATATGTATTGCAGGTATATATGTAGACTGTTGCTACTGTAACAGGGGCTGTCTTAACAGAAATGTTGTGTGTGGAAGGATTGACATGTATGCCATCAGTTACTGACAGACATCCTAAGGTCATCATAGTACAGTGCAACTGATATCGCAGTAATGATCCTGATGACTGCAGCAGAGATATGACCAATAAATGTGGACAGTCTGACACACACTGCTCAGTCCAGAGGTATACACAGATCCCCTTAGTGCAAGACATGTGGGCCAAGCCTGACAATGTGGATGTTAACAGCCATGTAAATGGGTATATCACTTAAATACTTGACTACATATGCCAACACAGTTTATTCACACACTCCTGTCTGTCCTGACACATAATAACTGGAGGTGCAGAGGTCACATGGCCACATACTACCTACTAATTAGTGACATACATCTGTACAGCATCCCACTGCTTTGTCAGAAATGCATGGGAGTTATGGTGGCCCAGCAGCAGTACATCTGGCAAATATCTGGATATATCATCACACTGGGTAATTACATTAAGCTGCTAGGCATGTAACAAAGCACTGTGCAATCTACAGGCAGACTGCCACAACACTGGCCTACATTTCTTATGGGGGAATACACATGTACCTGCAAATATAGCAGGATCTACAGGCATTTCACAGCACAGAGTAAAAGACACCTGTGTGAAAGTGCATACCCACAACCAATGTGAACACAGCCACAGTCACATATGGTAAGCAAGCTTAATATTACAGTATAAGGACTGTCTGATCAACACCATCCTCATATGTGCCACTCACACACTAACCATACATATACTGGGCCACGACACAGTGTGGTCTGATGCCTGTCTGTGGTATGGGACATGCGTGTGTTTGGCCCTACAAACATGTAAGCTGATAGGGTACCATACACTGGAACAGCATATAACATCTGATCAAACATGATCATGAACAATGCCATCTACCACAGTCTGTACACAAGCCAAGGTGCATATTCACAATACACACACTGTTGACAATCACCATAAGTACACAGACCTCACTACTGTAAACATAACAACAGAATGCCCAAGTTATGTCATCAAATATAACCCCACTATACATAACATGTCTAGCAGTCTGATATCTCCCTGGCTTATCAGGTATGATGTCAATAAATAATGGTGTACAGAACATATGCACCTCTTACTGCATGACATATGTACAAATTTGACAGACTTGTGGCTGGAGGCACAAACACAGGACCAGTAGTGACATGTTTCTGTGATAACCTCATACATTTATTGTTGTAGCAGGGTTTGTTGTGACATATGTCCTATGAGGGATATGAAGCCAGTAACTCACATGGCTGTCACCATGTACTGACTGCAATCCTCAGACTATGCTTCTGCAGCTCTAAGATAGGTAATCTGTGAGTAACACAAGGCACATAAAACTCCAAACAGTGGCCAGTCTGCAGATAACCCTGCAGGTGGGTGTTTCCTCAAACACATAACACTGTCATGACAGGTATTAAATCATGTAGACCAGCCATATCCACACAAACCCTGTTAAACCAACATTACTCCAAATGCAGAAGAGCAACACTTACATTCTGTAGTCATGTCTGGAACATCCCCCTCCTGTTTGTTGGCCTGTCTCCACAGTGTATGTTGTTAGAGGTATATCCTGCTACCATCTATGATGCTGTTTGCCAAACACCAACATGAAGTCCTGCTCACAGTGAATGAAAAGGGCCAACACCCACATGATGTTCCTAGTTATAGGAGCGTGTTTCCATGCAATTGGAGATGAGAGTGTTACCACAGATGTTCCACATGCAATCAGCTAGTGGGGGACTGCAATTTGTGCAGAGGCCATCAGCTGATCATGAGCATCACTTACAAAACACAAGCTTCTGCCTAAGCAAAGCAGGTGTACTTCTCCACATCCACCAGAGAGGGAGTGAGAGAGACAGACAGAGACAAAGTAAGATAGGGAGGGGGTGGGAGAGTAAAACCTAAGCATGTTTTTGTCAAAAACTTACCAGTACAGGGTTTTAAACCCCTGCCTGACTATGTAGTGCTATTACATTTCTATGCAGTTATTGCATGCGCGACAGAGCTTACATGGTGGGGAGCTCTCCAAAGGTATAGCTGGCGGTGGGCAACATCACCAACAGTGATAAAGAAGGGATAAGGTATGTGCAGTACACATGCCTGTCCACAAGAACAGGTGTCAAGGTCAACACAGCAACACTCTCTCAGGGACTCATACACATTATCACAGTTGGCAGGGTCAGGATTAGACTTTCTAACTAGCTAGTTTGCAACAATACAGTAATACGCAGGTATCACATACACCATAGGGGATATCAGGATGATACATGGGCAAAGGGTATGTCAAGGTATCTGACATCAGAAGGCATGCTTCAGTAGGCCAGTGTTAGGTGTAGTGAGTGTGAATGGTGTCCAAATCATTATACTCCACACACACACACACACACACACACACACACACACACACACACACACACACACACACACACACACACAGTTTTCCAGTACTGACATGCATGGGTGCATTACTTCACAGGTGTGTAGTGGCTGACTGTGCCAGAAGGCTGTACAAGGCTAGGTTAAGGGTATACATTGGCATCAGGCCACATGATAATGGTCTGCATTGTGGTTCAGGGGTGCAGTGTCTGGATTGGCCCACACAGGTGGGCATTGTATTCACCATCCAGTCATCTGGGTTACTATTGTGGGTGGCCAGTGCTGTGCAATACTTGCCATGTATGTGTTCTATATAACATGGACAGTGTCTGTGATGTGTACACGTCCCACATGCATGTTCTGTGACATGTAGAAGTGTACCTGGGGTGGCTGGGACATGTTGTGTAGACAGATTGTTATCATCAGATGTGCCATTCCTGACCCCATGTGGTGAGAACTGGCAATGGACACCAGGATGACCCTGCACCTACACTGAAAGTATGCTACAGGTATTCACTGATGTCAGTGGCATCTGTCCATACAGGGCATATGTATAAGGCATGACATGTCTTTTGTGGGTTACATTTGCTGGCTCTACAGTTGTTGCAGGTGTTCAGTTGGGGACATAGTGAAGGAGCACTGTATACAATGATTTGCCTATTGTAGGGATGGGACAGGGTGCCATGTCCTCTGTAGTACACCATGGTTACTATCTGTGGGCAATATGCAGGAAACTATCAACATAGTGGTTGTTGTCTAGCCAATTGTGTTTGTGTATGATACATGGGTGGAGAGTGTTCTCTGGGTAAATCAAGGGTTGCCTATATTGTTCCCCAAGCCATGATGTCACATGTAGGGGCATGGATTGTCTACCCCAGCCTCTCAGCTGTTTGACATCTGTTATCCTTGTAAGGTGGGCATTGTGACATATAATAGGCTCACTATATAAGAAATTTGCAAAATCCGCTCCACAATGAATCCAGTTATTACACACCCACAGCCACCTCCACACAGGATACATATGACAAACACACCCACACCCAAAGTCTCGCAGTTGCCATGTCTTGGATTAGAACTCCTACCTAACTAGTACATCATACAGCATTACACAATTATAGCATGCATCTCAGAGATTACTTGGCTGCTCTTTCCCCAAAGGTGTATTTAAAAGTGAATGAAATCAGCAGACTTGCCAATGTTAGGCAATAGAAAGTGTAGTCATAGGTTCATATGTTCATAGGTTCATAGGTTGGTACTAGGCTTTCGGCCCTAGGGCCTATACATGCTTAGCTATGACAATTCCCTGGCTATGTCTTCCCACAATATTTACTTCCCTGGACCCTTGTCTAGCAGGGCAACTGACATGATCCCCAGGGTCAATTTCTTATCTCCCATCCAATCGTCCAGGTTCCTTTTGAAGAGGGCCAAAGTGGCACTCTGCTTGACATGTATGGGCAGTTTGTTCCAGAGTCTGGGGAGTCTCTGGGTCAGGAACACATCCCTCCAGCATGTATTGTTCATTGCGATGACAATGTTTAGATCACTGGAGCATGTGGCTGTGAGGGTTTGGATTTCTTTAAGCCCTGGGTTTGACGTGGCATTGTATGTTAAGCAGAGATCACCTCTGAGTACATGATATGTGACAGAGTATAGCTGGATGATTTTCAGATGGTCAGCATAGGGCTTTTAGTTTAGGCCTGTAATTTTTTTTGTGAGGTATGTCTGCAGCCTTTCTAGTTGTTGCAGATGTCTTCTGAGGTACATACCTATTGGGCCATTGTAGTCTGTACTGGGTCTACTGAGAGATGACTGCAGTGGGACAATAGCTTCCTTTATCCTCGATGTAAAGCCTTTAGTGATGAAGTGTGCCACATAGGTCAATTTCCTGACTGTTGTGGCGATGTGGTTATTAAAGGTGAGACCACTGTCCACCTGTGTCCCTAAGTCTCTTATCACACATTAGGTGTTTAGTGTACTGCCACTTATGTGGTACTCCACAGGTACATGTCCCTTGCCAAAGGGGATAACTATAGATTTCATGGCATTGATCTTGAGGCTATGGCTCAGGCACCAAGCTTCTTTTTCTGTAAGGCTCTTCTGTAGAATATCCACATCATGTGGGGATACAATATTGGCTCCCAGTGTGCAGTCATATGTGACCATTGTTTGCCAGAGTCCCTTAGTGTTGGCCTGTACTTCAGAGCAGTAGATGCCAAATAAGGACGTTCCCAGGACTGAACCCTGAGTACTCTAACTGTCACTTGTCTGGGCTGGAGTTGGTGTCACCTACATTTACAGTGTGGATTCTGTCAGTACAGCAGTTAGCAGCCCATTGGGTAACATAGGGATTAATGGCCAGCTTTGTACATTTATCTATAATTCCAAACTGGGGGATGGTGTCAAAGGCCTTGGCGAGGTCCGGATAGGCTGCGTGAACCACCTTATCCTCGTCCACAGCTCTGGAGACTGATTCAAAGTTGTCAATCAGGTTCAGGTGACATGATCGGCCCTTCACAAAGCCAACCTGGTTGGGGTCCAGTGTTTGCAGGTTGCCAATGTCTTTGTTTTAATTTCCATGATAATACATTCCATGGCCTTGCATATTAGGCATGTCATACTACTGAGGCTTTAGTTCCCAGGATCCAAGGTGGATCCCCCCTTGTGGACTGGGATAACTATAGCTGTGCGCCACATAGTGGGCACAAAGCCTGAGGTGTGGTTATGAGTAGACATCGCACGTAGGTGAGGTGCCAGTTAATTTTGTAATTCATGTACTGCACAGCCCAGGATGTTGACTGTCCCATGGCTGCTGTTGTCTTAGCTCTGGAGAGTGTGATTTTTACCTGTGTGCCCATTATTACTGGAATCTGGCAATCTTTCAGTGTTGAGGGGGGTACAGTTGGCACTGAATCAATCTGCCAAGATATTGGCAATATCCTTGGGAGCAGTATATTTAATACCATCCTGTTGTAGCTCAGAGCAGATCTGAGCATTGCCATTTAAATTCCTGACATAGCTATGGAACAGCTTTCAGTTGTCTTTGGCATCTTTGTCTATATTATGTTCATAACTAGCTTTGGTGGATGTTATGAGGGATCTCAGCTTCTTACTGAGGCTGGTAAGGGAGTATTTTGCATCCTGGAAATTCCCTCTTTTCGGCAACAGTTTCTTCCTTTTGCTGTACAGTATGTTTATGGCAGGGGCCCACCACATTGGCTTCCTTTTCTTGGTGGGGAGCATCTTGGTTCTATATTGGATGGCATGATTCATGCACGAGTGGATGTGCTCGTACAGTGCCTTCATGTAGGATTCAGCATTTGTCCCTTCAGTTATCGTCTTCATGGGAGTCATGATGTTAGTCACATCTGAAATGTGTAGCTTGACGTTGGCTTTGGAGATGTTTGTTATGGAGGTTTCCTTACTGGGGTGTGGGGGAGGGATGTGGATGTTAAGCGTGATTAGCTTATGGGCAGACCTGACCACCAATGGGGTGACCACAGGTGTGCAGCATTGATTTTCCATGTTGGTAATAACCAGGTCTAGGATATTTGAGCCCCTGGTAGAACTATAGGTTACTTGATCCAGGGCATTGGGAATTATGACATCCAAGAGCCGTTGGGCACACGTGTTGGTACACAAGTAGTTTCCTCAGTTAATAGCAGGGTAGTGTAAATCATCCAGTATTATGGTGTTTGGTTGCATCATAATATTTCCCAGTATGTTTTGAAAGGTGTAGTGGGAATCTTGAGGCATGGATGGGGGATCTGTAGCAAGCTATATAGTTTGGATTGCAGTCTGAGCTAGTGTTAGTTCCACCAGGGGGTATTTCAGATGCATTGTGTTGGGCAAGTAGCCTGGTGGTGTGAATATCCTTGGTGAATATTGACACTCCTCCACATTTATTGTTTTGGTCCTGGTTTGGTGGCCAACAGGTGTGGTGAGAGCTGTACCTGGTATTGCAGGGGTGCTCTCTGGAGCCATGGATCAGGTCTGTTGTTACTTCACAGATATCGATGTTCTACATCTTTAGGAGTGCCTAGTTACTGTGAATGGCCACAAAAACATTGATCCCTACACAAACACAACCAAACACACACACACACACACACACACAGAGTTTCACAGTTACCCTGTCTGGGATTAGAACTCCTACTTAACTAGTATATCACAATACAGCATTATGCAGTTATAGGACACACCACAGAGCTTACTGGGCTACTCTTTTCTCAAAGGTGTATTTCAAAGTGAATGATATCAGCAACCCTGCCAAAGTAGGGCATTTGAAATTATAGTGAGTGTGAATGGCCTCAAAAGGATTGATCACTACACAGACAAACACACAATATTTTACAGTTGCCATATCTGGGAATAGAACTCCTACCTAACTAGTACATCACACTACAGCATTACGCAGTTATGGCATACACCACGGAGATTACTGGGCTACTTTTTCCCCAAAGGTGTATTTCAAAGTGAATGACATCACAGGCTTGCCAAAGTAGGGCAATGGAAGTTGTAGTGACTGTGAATGGCCTCAAAAGCATTGATCCCTACACAGACAAGCACGTTTTATAGTTGCCATGTCTGGGATTAGAACTCCTACCTAACTAGTACATCACAGTACCACATTACGCAGTTATAGCATGCACCACAGAGATTACGGGGTTACTTTTTCCCCAAAGGTTTATTTCAAAGTGAATGACATCAGCAAGCTTGCCACAGTAGGGCAATGGGAAGTTGTAGTGACTGTGAATGGCCTCAAAAGCATTGATCCCTACACAGACAAACACACACACACACATTTTACAGTTGCCATGTCTGAGATTAGAACTCCTACCTAGTTAGTATATCACACTACAGCATTACACAGTTATAGCACCCGCCACAGAGATGACTGGGCGTTTCCTTCCCCAAAGGTGTATTTCAAAGTGAATGACATCTGCAGGCTAGCCAAAGTAGGGCAATGGAAGTTGTAATGACTGTGAATGGCCTCAAAAACATTGATTCCCTACACAGACAAACACACACAGTTGCCATGTCTGGGATTAGAATGCCTACCTAACTAGTATATCACACTATAGCAATATGCAATTATAGCATGAGCTATGGAGCTTACAGGGCTACTACTTCACAAAGGTGTATTTAAAGGTGAATATATCAACAGGCTTGCCATAATAGGGCAACGGGGAGTGCAGTGTGTGTGCATAGGCTATAACCCATTCATCTGGAAGCAGACACACAACACTCAGGCACACACAAGTTTATATTTCACAGGTACATGTATACAACTGCTAGATGACTACTGACATGTACAGTTATGTTACACAGTAATCACAAGCACCACAGACACTATACTGCAGAGGGATACCAGAGGCAAATGTCTACAGTGATTGACATTTGCACATCATGTGGTTTTAGCCAATTGGATGTGTGCTGGGTGGGACAGGCTTTATGATGGGAGGCTCTTTGTCACTGTCTGTCACTCTTTTCCACACATTTATGCATGTGTAATTTTGGCCTATTATAGTGTGCTGTCCTTGTATATATGTGTGTATTCCTATCCAATGTGTGTGCAAAGCATGACTGGTGTGTAATGAGGAGTGTGTGCACAAACATCTGTGACTGTCATATGTGTATAGTCCACTGTTGTTGCTAGACATGGGCTTCATTTCTAAGTGTGGGAGCGCGCCCAGTATGACCTTTCAGTATTTTGTTGTCAGACACGGGCTTCGTTCCTCTAAGTGTGGGAGCATGCCCAGTATGACCTTCTGTACTGAATGTGTGAATCCATTCCTGGTAGGTTGTACTCCAATGCCGGCTTTTGTGCTCTACAACTACATCTAGCAATCTGTTTCTGTGAGATATCTGTAGATCGGTTGACAATATGGGGTCAAAATGGGCAAAGGATCGTGGGTTACTGTAGGTAATTGTGTCTGTGCTGCTTCTGCTGCATGGTCTTGGTGCTAGCAGAGATATTCAGACATATGTACTGTTTTACACTGTGATGTTTTATGTCATCAAGTACTGTCAGGTATACATATTTGCTTGCAGTAATCTCCTGGGGAACACAGGGTGAATGCAGCTGTGTCCAGTATTGTGGTCTGCAGCTGCACAATCATGCCATTTTGGAGGGGAAGCTGCAGACACTTGCTGATGGATCTGTGTAAATAGTTCAGCACCTTGGTACAGTGGTGGCTGAGGATCCCATGCTTGTACATCCATCGACGTGACAGTATGGCCATATCCTGTTGTGGCCATACCTCACAGCTGTACAGATTCACACAGATTACCCAGAGGCAGGGGTCATAATTCTGGACATTACCCCTTAACAGTGTAGTTTATGAGCAAGTTTGTAGCCACCCATTCCTGTGTTTGCAGGCAGGGGTAGTATGTGCACATGGCTGAGTTTCAGACTTCTCACACTCCATGCCGTCCATGCTCCTACCCCCTCTATTATTCTATCCTCTTCCAAACATTATGCAAACATTATCTGATGAGTTCCCTATAGTTATCACCTCATTCCAGCAATAATTTGATGTTGGTCCACAATTCCTGCAGTAGGACATGGTAGACATGTTACTGGGATTTGTCCACATGGCCTTGAATTTGGGTTCTGTGAACTGTGTTATGTTATTTGGGAGTCCGTGACATAACATACATTGGCAGTACAGGTGAGACACAGGCCTTTGGCAGAGGACTGCAGGTCATTTGGTAGTGATGTAGGCCAGCTGTAGCAGGCCGTTGCATTGTGTCACTCCTACAGTCCCAGACTGCAAGACACTATATTCCCCTGGGGTGACAGGGTAGGTGTGCAAGGTGTTAATGCCAATACTTTCTGTCTTTATTGATCCAGTGGTTTAGATGCTGGCAGGGTGCTGCTTACAGCTAGGGACACACCTGCATGGGACACCTCTTCTGCATGCTGCATTCTTTGGCTATTGCCATACAGAGGTGGGGGACATATTGTACTCATTCCCAACAGTAGGGATAAGACCTGTGAGATACCTATGGGTGATGGGGTGAGCTGGGTGCATGTGTGCTGTGGACACTACTTGCATCTGACTCACAGATATGCATGGGGTATTCCATTTATGCTGGCTTGTGCAGGGACATCTGCAGTTTCTCAATACTTCATACCGGTGACCTTTGTGGTCTGTCAGTGTTTGGCCAGATGACATTGGTATTCCATTCTACAAACTCAACTAAAATGCAGCTAACCTGTATGTACAATTCCAAAAGTGTGTCCATTTGACAGTAACATATTATACACTGTCTGTCTGGGGTACTTCCACCTGTGTACTGTTTGTATGTCTGGGCCCACATTCATGCCATGTCCATCTTTCAGATGGTGACAGATATTACATCCAAACATTTACTATGGCTTACTGCTGGAATGTGTTTTGCTGGGATGCATTGTGTTTGGCACTGCAGATGTGAGAACTTGGACCTGTCATTGGCAGTACTAGCCATTGGCCACCAGGACAAACCTCACCATGCCTACATACTGACCACTCTCGCACAATATACAACACACACCAACCAAACACATGCAGCCCTGCATATTGTACACATGCTACAATCTATCCTGCTACTTTGGCTGGCTCAGGTAATCTGTGCTCCACTGTTATTATACCTTCACATACATGTCACTATATTTCTACATAGGATTGTGGGGGGGGGGGCACACCTGAGACTTGTACACATTTGCTATGACTGTACTGGTATTTCAGGTACTCCATTTCATTCTGTATTCTGACCTATCATGCTGACTAGTGGCATATCAGTGTACTACAGTTCTTAGGTTTGATTGACCTACATTTCAGTTTCAGTCTTCTTACCCTTCAGAAATAACATCCCACTGCCTGACCTGTTGTAGTCTGTCTATGTAGGTCTGGAGGGGGGATGTTCTCCATAGCCATCAATAAGAGGCCTTAGCACAGCCTTTGTTTGTGTTTGTCTATGCCTGTCCTGCTGGCTGAGACTGTTGCTGGGTATGTGAGCCTCCCTGACTGGCATGTGTGTGTCCTATGGACACACATTTGGCCCACCACATTTCCTGCAGTGAGTTTTGTCACCTTGTCTATTACTGGCTACTATGGTGACACCAGTATTTGTTACAGATTTCATGCTGCCACTATAGGTGTCTACTATCTGCTGGCATCCGATTCAGCCAGCAATTCCCTTGCATGCTCACATCCATACCAAAGATACAAGTAACAAAACATACTACTCCATTCAGCAGTTGATAGGGAGAGTGACTTACCTTGTGGCTGTACCAGTATTGAGGATGGTGCTGGAGGGCTGTCTATGTCAGATGCACATAGTACACTCCCTATACATGGTTAAGCACATGTAGTGTCATGTTTGGCATCCCTTTTACTGTATGTGTGAGTCAGAGAGAGGTGTCATTCCCCGGGCTCCTACCTTGTCAGTGGTATGTGCTATGCATTGCCTCTTTGCCATGGTCTGGGCATACTGGGCATGCCTCGCTCTGCCTACTGGGGCAGGCTCAGGTTGTTCCTCCTCCCGAGTCACTCTGTGCCTGTGCAGGCCTTGGCAATGGTAGGGGGGCTGTGTGGTGCTGCCCCATGCTGTTCCTGTTGCAGCTGTTTCTGCAGGATCATATTGTGTTCCATGGCACATACAATGACAATTTGGGTACATATAGCTGGTGAGTACTGCAAGGCTCCACCAGATATGTCCAAGCACCGGAACTGTGACTTGAGCATCCCAAACACATGCTTTATTATGATTCTGGTTTGTGCATGTGCCTCATTATGGAGTTCTTGTTCATGTGTGTGTGCATTCCTGATGGGTGTCATCAGCCATGGCTCCAGTGCATAACCAGCACCCCCACTAGGTGGCCGTAAGGGATGTCCCCATTGGCAAATCTCTGGTACAGCTGCAACATATGCCAGATGTGGGAATCGTGATAGCTTCCAGGGCAGCCAGCACACAAATTCATTATAATGCCCTGGGCATTGCACATGACCTGGCAGTTGATGGAGGGGAAGCCCTTGCGGTTGATGTAGACCTTACCCCTCTCACTGGGTGGTGCTTTGATGTGTATGTGCCTGCAGTCTATAGCACCCACTACCTCAGGGTATTCTGCTATTTGGTGGAAGACATGCATATCGCTGGTCAACACCTCATGGTTGTTGTGGAAATATACGTGCTCACTGGCATGTGCTGACATGGCATCCAGGAACTGGTGGAGTACCCTGGATGCTGATGCTGTGAGATCCCCATGATATCCTCAGTTGGCCTTTGGAAGGTACCTGTGGCTAGTATTCTTAGGTCTACACATAGCTTGGTATCCACTGGGATGGGTTCCCCTCTGTTGGTTCTGTGTGTGAGGCATGACCGGCACAGCTCAACAATTTGCTGTAGGAGGTCCCTGTCCACCCTATAGTGCTCCACTATCTCCAGCTCATGTAGCCCTTGGTAGGTTACCCTGTGTCTGTACACTCTTTTCCTTCACCTCACTGTGGGTTGGTCATCAGCATTCTCATCCTCACCACCCTCAGCCTCTTCCACATGTTGATTTATGATAGCTGCTGCAGTCCCTGAATTTTGATGCTTTTGTTTGGTGAAATTTCCCCACTTGTGTACACCGGTGGTGTAGAGTTTGTGGGAAAAAACAGAGGGGAAAGGTGTTTGCATAATTTATAGTAGTGTGCTGGGCTGGGCTGCTGCCTGTGTAATTGGCTGATTCTGATACATTTCACCTGCCAGCTATGCTAGTTCTCCTTGATTACCTTCCTACTGCTGTTTTCCCTTCCCATTGCCTTCCTGTTTAAGCCCAGGGGTATGCCGTGCAAACACAGTGCTCAGATGTGCTCGGAGCTGCTATTTCCTGGTTTACTTTTTGTTTTTCCCTTTAAAACACTGTGCACAGCGCGCACACCCGCTTAGGCAATGCAAAGGGTGCTTGGCAGTTTCAGACACACCCCCTTGCTTAGCTCTGCTAAGCTAAGGGCAAACCCAAGCCACAGGGCTCCAGTAAGCTTACAGTATGCCTGACACACCACTCTATGATGTCAGCTAGCTCTTAGGCTTGCATCATGGTCTTCCTGCACCTACATGGTTGGGTGCAGGTTAGCCATGAGGGGTTATCTGGGATTCAGTATCATTCCCCTCATTTGCATAGGATTGCCTGCTAATGCCTAGTTACAAGTCCGACACTGAGCCTTCCCCCTTAGCAACTGCTATTCACTGGCCATGTTGTCTTCTGCCTGCCATTGAGTATAATGACAAAATTGTGATTTTGGCCAGAATGCTTTTTTCAAGGGTTTTTTTTTAATTTGCAGGCTGATCCCGTTTGCACACCACTGCCCTACGCTTAAACAGCCAAAATCGGCCAAAAAAGTTATCTTTTTTATTTTTGCAACTGTTTTCCATGCCAATGGCCATATATTTGGCCACTAGTATGCTTTACACATCATACACCCTTTATTTGGAGCTGTCATGGCTCCGTTTTGTAGTTTGCAGAAATGTACTCGGTTACTAACCGAGTACATTTCTGCAGATACACTAGTCTTGCATGGCCAGCTGCCAGCTTTCTGGATCGCAAATTCACCTCATCTGCATGTTATTCACCTGCAAATTGGGTAATTTGCATACATGAGCTGTGTCCATGCAGGAATAGTGCAGGAGCGTCTGTGCACATCCCAGGAGCTTGTTCCTGGATCTCTTGGCAGCCATATTGCCTCCAGCAGCTCCTGCACTGTTCCTGCATGCCATGCAGAGTGTGCTGAATCCCGGGGAAGATCTCTTCCTTTCCCTTAACAGTCCACTTTACTGTATCTATGACTCTTGCTTGACCTATCAGTTTATTTCTTTTTTTGTAGATTCCTTATTCCTTCTACCACAGGAGTCCATTCTCCCTCATAGTCTGGCCTAGGCATATGGTAGGAATGTTTCCATGTCTTGAAGATTCTGCACTGCTTTTTTCTAGTCTTGGCACTAGGGTATATACACCAGGAGTGGGCACTTTTTTATCATGAGATCTGTGCGGTCAGGGTTCTTATTTTTATTTTTGACTTACCATTCTCCATGATTTATAAAATGCAGTCTATATATCAGTATCATCATAATAAAATGTTGTAAAAAAATTGGATCTACTACATAAATGTTCTCACCAAGACCTAATGATGAATTCAGTTTCATCAATATTGATCTCTGTTTCTTGTTGATTCCATTTGTCATGTGTATAAGGCCCTGACAAGAAAGCCAAATATTAACATTTGACAGTTACATGTTCTTTCTGTGGACCAATGATCATGTTTAAATGTTACTTATTTGTCCAGTAATAATAATAGCATTATCACTGTAATTATTGTGTTGTTATACTGGGACTTATAGAAAAGTAATCAAGACAATTGTAATTTCACTTAAAAGTCTTTGGACTACTACAGGCTCAGATATGCTTAGGAGCCTGTAGTCCAAAGAAGCAGTTTCACAGTTTTCACTGAAGACTTTTTTACCAGTTCTGATCAACTACCTTTTTAGCAAGTCCTTAAATTGCATTTTATGTTGGAAAGTGAGTTTTGATTGCCTGCAAGGCTGCATCAGAAGCCTAGGGTAATAAAAATAAAATGTAAGAACTTGTTAAAAAGACAGTTGGCCAGAGTTGGGGGAAACATCCTTAGTATGCAAATGTGAAACTGCTTCTTTGCTTCTGTGTTGGTCTTAATGCAAAAAAAAACCCTCTTCAGTTACACTTCTACTGTAGGTGTTTAAAACTGTAATAAGCTAGAATGTATATGTTGTGCTGAAAGCATTATAGTCAATATTGCTAGAAGATCTTGATACCCATATCTATGTAAGCTGTTTCTCAATCTGCCAGCATGTTTTAGTACTCAAAACACTAAGGGTTCATCATTGTTTAAATTAGAGATTGATAGGGTATTTGCCTAGTGTACTCAGATGTTTCTGCCACTGGGGATGCGCAAGCCAGTGCATTTCTTTGTGCCAGTCCCAAGCCCTGATAAATGGGGAGGGTTGCGTCAGGAAGGGCATCCGTCGTAAAACCTCTGCCAAATGAGTTTATGTGGAGAACATTTCATATTTCCATACCGGATCGGTTGAGGCCCAGGTTAACAACGACCGACACCAGTACTGTTAGCCAACAGGGTGCTGGCGGAAATTGGGCTACTGTTGGCCGAAGGAGAAGAGGAGGGGGAAGGCATGCCTGAAGGCAGGAAGGGAGGGGGAAGGTTAGGAGTGTAGTATTGAGGGTAGGAACTTTGAATGTTGTCAGTATGACTGGTATAGGGAGAGAGCTAACTGATATGATGGAGAGAAGGAAGGTTGATATATTGTGTGTGCAAGAGACCAGATATAAGGGAAGTAAGGCCAGGTGTATAGGAGGTGGGTTCAAATTGTTCTATCATGGTGTGGATGGCAGGAGAAATGGGGTAGGGGTTATACTAAAGGAACAGTATGCCAAGAGTGTTTTGGAGGTGAAGAGAGTGTCTGATAGAGTGATGTTTATGAAGCTTGAAATTGATGGTGTAATGATGAATGTTGTTAGTGCATATGCTCCACAAGTTGGGTGTGCGATGGATGAGAAAGAAAAAATTGGGAGTTAGTTGGATGAAGTGGTGGTGAGTGTAGCCAAGGGTGAGAGACTAGTGATTGGAGCGGACTTCAATGGGCATGTTGGTGAAGTGAACAGAGGGGATGAGGAAGTGATGGGTAGGTATGGTGTTAAGGAGAGGAATGCAGAAGGTCAGATGATTGTGGATTTTGCAAAAAGATGGACATGGCTGTGATGAATACGTATTTTATGAAGAGGGAGGAGCATAGGGTGATGTACAGGAGTGGAGGGAGATGCACACAGGTGGATTATATCTTATCTAGGAGGGCCAGTCTGAAGGAGATTGGAGACTGTAAAGTGTTGACAGGGGAAAGTGTAGTTAAGCAGCATAGAATGGTGGTCTGTAGGATGCCGTTGGTAATCAAGAAGAGGAGGAGAAGTGTGAAAGCAGTGCCAAGGATTAAATGGTGGAAGTTAAAAAATGGTGATTGTGAGGTGGAGTTCAGGGAAGAGTTAAGACAGGCACTGGGAGGCAGTGAAGAGTTACCGAATAGCTGGGTAACTACAGCAGAGCTAGTAAGGGGGACTGCTAGAAAGGTGCTTGGTGTAACATCTGGACAGAGGAAGGAGGACAAGGAGACCTGGTGGTGGAATGAGGAAGTACAGGTGAGTATACAGAGGAAGAGGTTGGCGAAGAAGAAGTGGGATTGTCAAAGAGATGAAGAAAGTAGACATGAGTATAAGGAGATGAGGCACATGGCAAAGAGAGAGGTGGCAAAGGCTAAGGATAAGGCATATGAAGAGTTGTATAAGAGATTGGACACTAAAGAGGAAGAAAAGGACCTGTACTGATTGGCTAGTCAGAGGGACATAGCTGGGAAAGATGTGCAGCAGGTAAGAGTGATAAAGGATAGTGAGGGAAACATACTCACAAGCGAGGATAGTGTGTTGAGTAGATGGCCATAGTACTTTGAAGGGCTGATGAATGAAGAGAATGAGAGAGAAGGCTGCATGATGTGGGGATAGTGAATCAGGAAATGAAACAGATTAGCAAGGAGGAAGTAAGGACAGCTATGAAGAGGATGAAGAATGGAAAGGCTGTTGGCCCAGATGACATACCAGTGGAAGCATGGAGGTGCTTAGGAGAAATGGCAGTGGAATTTTTAATCAGATTGTTTAATGAAATTTTGGAAAGTCAGAGGATGCCTGAGGAGTGGAGAAAAAGTGTTTTGGTACCTATCTTTAAGAATAAGGGTGATGTGCAGAGCTGCAGTAACTACAGAGGGATAAAACTGATCAGTCACAGCTTGAAGTTATGGGAAAGAGTAGTGGAAGCTAGGTTAAGAAGGGAGCTGATGGTTAGTGATCAGCAGTATGGATTCATGCCAGGAAAGAGCACTACAGATGCAATGTTTGCTCTGAGAGTGTTGTTGAAGAAATACAGAGAAGGTCAGAAGGAGTTGCATTGTGTCTTTGTGGAGTTAGAGAAAACATATGACAGGGTGCCTAGAGAGGAGTTGTGGTATTGTATGAGGAAGTAGGGAGTGGCAGTGAAGTATTTAAGAGTGGTACAGGATATGTACGAGGGTAGTGTGACATTGGTGAGGACTGCGGTGGGAGTGACAGATACGTTTAAGGTGGAGGTGGGATTACATCAAGGATCAGCTCTGAGCCCTTTCTTATTTGCAGTGGTGATGGACAGGTTGACAGATGAGATCATACACGAGGCCCTGTGGACTATGATGTTTGCAGATGACATTGTGATATGTAGTGAGAGTAGGGACCAGGTTGAGGAGACCCTGGAGAGGTGGGGATATGCTTTAGAGAGGAGAATGAAGGTCAGCAGGGCTAAAACAGAATATATGTGTGTAATGAGAGGGAGGGTAGAGGAATGGTGAGGATGCAGGGAGTAGAGTTGGTAAATGTGGATGAGTTTAAGTACTTGGAATCAATAGTTCAGAGTAATGGTGAGTGTGGAAGAGAGCTGAAGAAGAGAGTACAGGCAGGGTGGAATGGGTGGAGAAGTGTGTCAGGAGTGATTTGTGACAGACGGGTATCAGTAAGAGTGAAAGGGAAGGTCTACAAGAGGGTAGTGAGACCAGCTATGTTATATGGGTTGGAGACGGTGGCATTGACAAAAAGGCAGGAGTCAGAGCTGGATGTGGCAGAGTTAAAGATGTTAAGATTTGCACTGGGTGTGACTAGGATGGACAGGATTAGGAATTAGTATATTAGAGGGTCAGCTCAGGTTGGACATTTTGAAGAAAAAGCAAGAGAGGCGAGATTGCATTGGTTTGAACATGTGCTGAGGAGGGATGCTGGATATATTGGGAAAAGGATGCTAAGGATGGAGCTGTCAAGTAAGAGAAAAAGAGGAAGGCCTAAGATAAGGTTTATGGATGTGGTGAGAGAGGACATGCAGGCGGATGGTGTGAAAGAGCATGATGCAGAGGACAAAAAGAAATGGAAACAGATGATCCGCTGTGGCGACCCCTAATGGGAACAGCCGAAAGAAGATGATGATGACTCAGATGTTTCTGTTTAACTTTTTTTTTCTGTGCAACTGATTGTTTTCTCTTTAGTATGCAACTGTCTTTACCTCTGAATATGTAATTTATATCAGCTTCTGTCTTACTTCTTTATTGTCTATATGTTGTCATTTTTATTTCTTTATTCACTTTTATATGATCTTGAGACTAACATTTATTTGTGTTTTTATTATTTGAGGAGAATGTATTATTTAGCACTGTATGTTGGTCAGCTGCTGGTCTTCGTGTCTTATTGGCTAGGTAGCTCACCATATTATCATTTATGTTTACTATTTTATTTGGCTATAAATCAGAGTAGCATGGTGGTTGGTCCCTAGCGCAATAATCATGTGAGGCGGCAATAATGCCTTACAAGGATGAAAGCTGTTGGGACGTGAACAATTTCATCAGCCTTCCCTAGGGATAAAGAATGAAACTGTATAGTGTGTGTGCCTTTATGTGTCTGTCTATGTGTGTGCACATGCGTGCATGTGTGGTTTGTATGGTGTGCATATGTGTGTGTAAGGGTTTGTTAAAATAATAATTTTTTGAAAGGCATTTACCTTGGGTAAGGGGCACTAGAAAACATTGACATTCACATATGGAACAGTGAGAAAAGACTCAGCTAAGTAAGTGCCCAGCTTGTAGTTCTAGTATAGAAGTAAATATTAGAAGCTTATTCCTAGTCCAACAATGTAGCCTTTGTCTCTTATCTAGCTACCATGATAAATGCTTGTCAAGAGTGACATTCAACCAGCTCATTCATTAGAACTGTATACCTTAGCAATTTCCATCATTACATGGCATGGGACCCATCCATCTTATCTTTGAAGCACATGATGGCATCCATTGCAAAAGATGGTATCCGTTATAAAAACATGGTTTACACGCACCACACTCAAAATGGTTGCATACATGGAAGAGCACCTATTTCTTGAATAGTTGTAGTATCTTCAGAAGGTAGGCTTAATGGAATGGATGAGAGGTTATGATATCAAATATCTTTTATGACTATTCACACGATTTTCCTATTTGTGCCTCTTTCACTTCTATCACCCCTTAGTTTTATTCCATAAACATCTACAAGGACTTGGAGTATAAATTAGATTGCAGGGACACAGCTCTAAGTAGATTTCCTGGCAATATGACACAAAGAATTCAATTAGTAAATATTTTTTTTTACTTGTGCAATGTCATGAAAAGACAGAAAGATTAAATAATGTTGATTACACCTCTAATTTATGTAGAATTAACTGTAATTAGCAGGAATATATACAGTGAGCTGAAAAATAGAAAACAAAAAGATGACATACAGGTAGAGAGTCTTTCTCTTGAATAGTTCTAGTTACTTTGGAAGGTAGGATGAATGGGTTACGTTGAAGGATATGATATCAAGGATCTTCCATGACTAAGTGCACGATGTTCCCATTTTGTGCATCTTTTACTTTTTTCCCTCTTTACTTGTATTCCATAAAACAACTACAGGGTTTTAGAGCATACATTTAACTGCAAGAACACAGCTGTGTGACTAGATCTCCTGACAATATGACACAAGGAATTCAACTGGTAAGT
Organism: Protopterus annectens; assembly: GCF_019279795.1. Taxonomy (NCBI): domain Eukaryota; kingdom Metazoa; phylum Chordata; order Ceratodontiformes; family Protopteridae; genus Protopterus; species Protopterus annectens. Next base: position 1,183,932,476 of record NC_056725.1, on the reverse strand, counting down.
ACTTTTTTTGCTTGTACAATGTTATGTAAAGACACAAAGGGCAAGAAATGCTAACGTATCTTAGCTTATCTGTTTATGCAATTAAGTAGCATCAAGAGTAAAATAGACCAAATGGTTAACACTTTCTATTTTTTTTTTCAAAATAAAATATATGCAGACTGTATTAAGATAAGTATTTAAAAGGTTCTCATTTTATAAGAAGTCTACTCTTAAAATATGAAATAAAACAAATGAACAGTATTTAGCTTTGCTACCTAACAACACTTAGTTCTGTACTTCAGTCCATTAAGGGGTTTTACCAGGTACTATAGTTTCCTCACATATCCCAAATAATTGGTATAGGGAAAACGGTCATCCTCCAAATTGCCCGTAGGTGTACAGGTCATTTGTAAAACTGTGTCTGTGTGTGTGTGTGCGTGTGCGTGTGTGTGTGTGTGTGTGTGTGTGTGTGTGTGTGTGTGTGTGTATGTCTATCCTCTGATGAGCTGTCACCTTGTTTGTGATAAGTTTGTCTGCCTTGTATCTCTTTAATGCTGATAACAGATAAAACAGGTAATTGCAAAATTGATGAATCCATGAACAGCTATGTAGAATTTCAGAGAACAAGCAAAATCCTGTAAACATGAAGAATATATGATTTAATATGATTCCTTTAGCATGGATTGCATGTTTCCTGTCTTTAAAACATGTTTATACATTACTTTATGATATTGCTATGTGTAGATGATTCTTAAGATAGTATGGATATTCTTTCTTCTTCATCCTCCTAAGGATATTGTCTCCAGCCCACTTCCAGAATTGGACAGATTGCATGCATCCCTGCCCCCTTGCCTGCAGCCTTTAAGAATGCTCTTAGTTCCTTGTCAACTTCCAAGTGGAGTACTGACACAGAGACATTCAAAGTAACCCTCAATGGTGCTAATTTTGAATATTTTATCTGGATAAAAAAGTGGCCTCTACAATAATGCTGTTATTTGGAGTGAGGAGTAAAATAAAACATATCATGTATTTACTAGAAAAGCTTACTCAGACTCTGCCATAGACTACTGTCTGTTTTTCTTATATTGCTTCCCTGTAATTTGTATTGCCTTATTCCCTTCATCTATTTTGTACATTGTGGTGTATTTTCATTGCACTGTGTTTTAACTGCATACTGTTTTCTGCTGCATATTTAAAATAGAAAAGAGACCAGAACCATGCCTCTTGTGAGTCACAGCAAAATTAAAATTTCCCCACCCCCCCACTCTAGTGCTGTTGTGTTTTTAAACTCCACTGTCTCTCTAGTGGTACACCCCTTATGTTAACTGGGCCACATATTCTTCCCGCTCCTGTTTTATTGGCTATTGTTAGTAAGCACAAAATTATCATTTTGTGAAGTCACTACTCTTCAGATTTTTACATTTATTTGCTCTTCCACTGTATTCCATAGAGCCAGAATACTGAGTACCCACCCCCATTCACTCTAACATGCTCTTTTAAAAGTATTGGCTCCCTCTATAGAATGCTAAAGCTCGAGTTATCCCTTCTTTCACATCTAACTGCTTAGAGCATACTGCTCCTCTTAGAATATTAACTGATTTTGTCAGCCTTACCTTTAAAATTTGCAACATCTGTTCCAAGACCTGAATCACTGGAGGGCCCACATTATACCTTTCAGTAGACGTCCTCTGATTAGTGTTTTTGTTTTGCTTCTGGTGAGAGAAAAAGCATATGAACATTACTTCTTGGAGAATGCTGGTCACCATAAATCCTGATAACTGCTTCACTGGTGCCAGCAGCTTGGAATCTGTGCTACTATTTTCTTTCTAGTGAAAGAAGTAGCAGAAGACCATTGATCCCTAACTACCTCTGACTGGGCAGAGAATGTTTGTGTGGGACTTTTCTAATTGGTCTGGTTGCCATTCAAGGCAGATACCAAGAAAAGGCTGCATCAAGCCTACAGACAGTTGCATCATCTGGGACAAGACTGATGGCTAAAATGCCTTTGGTCTGCTTTGCAGCTACTGTCTAACCTAACCAGAATATAGGTTTAAGGGTTTACACAATGAAGACTATGGCTGAGTCTTTCTTGTTATTATTTTCTGAATGGTTTGTTTGTGTGACCCTTTTACCCCCTTGGTTTTGATATTATTTGGGATATTTTGAGGGCACATTAATGTTTATGGATATCGAACTTGATTTTAAGCTCTGTATTTCTAAAGTATAGACAAGTAGTCCACTTTTGCTGTACTGATAAGGGCCACTAAAATGTCCAAAACATGCATGTCTATAACTATAACTAGCGTTTTCTTTTGTCTGAATGTACTCATATTGATTTAAAAAGTAAAAACTCATGGGCATTCAGAAGCCATGTAGCTGAAACACTATATGTCCATAAGGGGCTATTGCATATATTCCATGGCCGTCCATGACAGGAGGTCTAAGTTATTGCACAGTGAAGACTCTGGCTTGGCTGGATATTTCTTGCATTTTTTCTTTTTTTTTCTGAATGGCTTGCATATGTGACCTTTTTACTGTTTAGTTTGAATTTCATTGGCCAGGTGAAGTTACGCTTATAGTTACCAGAGTATCATCTGACCAAAACAGTCTCTCTTTTCAGAGACAGACTTCCTTCCTAATATGATTCCATTAATCTTGCCAACCATTTTAAGAAAAAATCTCATGGTTTGTAGATATCCACCTTCAACTTGGCCTGTCTGGGAAAAGAGAAGCGAATCTATAGCTATGGCATTACTTTAATGCCTCCTATAAATAATGCAGTCATTTCCTTTAGACTTGTAGGATGGAAGTTTGTGAGGGAACATATCAGAGCATGATGACAGAGGCTACTAGAATGGGGTATGGAGAAGAAATTTAAAGAAAGATTTGGGATGGCATGGTATGTGTGGACAAGGGATGAGAAGGATGGAGTGGATGGGCAATGTTTAATGGGGAGATGAGATATACTCATTTTCCCCTTCTGCCACCAAGCAAAATGGTAGAAGGAAACATACTGGCAATAGACAAAACAGTCTTTGTGTGTTGTCTACTGACATATCCCGCCTCCTGAGGTCATAACACGTTTCTAACTTATTTTCATCCAGACTAACACCTTCAGTGGTTTTGCCATTATATTTATATAGTGACCAGTGATCCTCTTTCTACTACCCCAGAAAGATATATATTTTAGTGCAGCTCAATGCAACGTTACTTTCTACATGTACTGACAGGGATGTGACATAACAGTCTAATGGCTTTTCTTGTTTACCTCACAGTTATTACTTTTTAGAAAAACACTGTCTGTGGTTGTACAGATCTTACAACCAATAATTCTTGTTCTGCATAATTTCAGCCTTCCAGATTAATAAAAGCACAGCGCAAAAACAATGTCGTAAGAACTGGGATGACAAGTAATGTGTCAGAGTGCTGACAGTCAATAAATTGCTTTCTGTGTTTGATTGATGACTGCAATCAATGTAATTAAATTACATAGAACTTGCAAAAACAATTCTACTACCAGCTGCAAATCTGAAAAACGCAGAGTACATTTGCAGAAGAAAGGAATGTAAAGAAAGAAATTAGCTTTAAGTAAGCCTTTTGAGTGTGATTATGAATGCCTAGAAGCATACTGCAGTGTTATTACTATTTGCCTGTTTGAGGTTACTTAAGCCTAGAATGTTTACAGGAGCATCTCTGGGAAGGAAGACCCATTGTTAGTTTGAGTATGTTGAATAATTTCTAGCCCAAAGGACCACATCTCATCTCTGCTCCCACCTGTTAACAGCAGGTATCATATCAGACTCAGGTTATGAAGAGCTATCCTGTTATTTACCTTACTGGCCTTAGGTGACTGAAAGAGCTCCACAAGGCCTTGATTTATGAACTCCTCAAAGAACCACAGCATGCTGTAAAATGAATGAAATGAGAACAAACTGCCCAAAAGTCTTACTTCAAGAAGACTTTTTTGTGTTGTAATCTCAGGAGCGAATGAGTATGTGTCACTTTTTTACTGGCAGATTATGGTCTAGTGAAATGAGCTTTCCTTTTTATTTATTCAGTGATATTTTTCTTAATAGTGAACACTCTCTGCTTCTTTATTTGGGGTATATTTTAATATTATGGGTAAAACATGCATCTACAATTGAGAATCTTGAACATATCTGAACTGTTTAAAATGTTATTCATTTATTAATATACACAGATGTGAAATTTACACTGAGCATTTAGTTCTGAATTACTGAACTCATTTAAAGCTGAAAACTGTATAATGCATACTTGTTACTTATTAGATATGTAGAGCTATACGTTGAGAAGTTCTGAGGATAAGATTAAGGTTTGAAAAGCCTAACAAATAGGTCACAACATCAATCAACATATAGTCCACAGCTGTTTTTTTTTTTAACAAATAGTTATGCATTGTCTTTAAATGATTACATTTTTACTTCGTACTGACTGCATGTACTCATAGAGGACTATTACTTTTCAGCCAGGCTCTTTCAAACACCAAGTCACTTTTTTCTTTGTGCCTGACTTTATGAAACCTCAGAAGTGCTAGCTGGGCTGAATCATGTCCCCTTACACATTAGCTAGTCACTTGCTTACCTTGAGTATGTTAGTTAGTCCTCCCCACCCTTTTCCTCTCCTCTATCTCCCCCCCAGTGCCTTACAACTATCAATCGAGTCCACACCCCACCTGGACACAAACTGTTGGCTTTGATGCCTTCTGTCGGCAGGCAGATCTTCAGTCTTTTAGAATCCTTTGCTCCCTCCCTCATGCTGGTCAATTCCAAGTACCATGGATGTGTTACATTTAGTCAAATGACTCCAGTGCTGTGGGACTGCACAACCAGATTCATGGGAAGGGTGATCACAAAATGTACTCAAACTCCAAAATTACAGAAATGTCTGGGTCTATATCATTTTATCGAAGGTTCATTACCACAAATCTTTGTTCATCAAACCTTATGCAGTGAATGGTCACTTCTGCAAACGTTCAGTTCAATGAATTACTTTCCCAGAGAAAGTAACAACTTGCCCAGCATCAGAAATTTGCCCTTTTCTCCACTGTAGTGTGATCTCAAAGTTGGCATATATAATTGGGGGGGGGGGCACAGCTCCCCACCAGGGTGGGTTTGAAATACTGTGCTTTGTGTGATGGTCTAAATGGACAAGTTGTTACTTTCTCTGGGAAAGTAATTCTTTGAACTAAACATTTGTGGAAGTGAATGTTTGCTGTATAAAGTTCGATGAACAAAGGTTCACGTAATGAACCTTCGATAAAATGATATAGACTCAAATGTCCAGCATCGTGGGAATAAAAGGGCATGTGTACAAAACTTTACTTTAAAAAACTTTATTTGGCTACTGTATTTCTGTTACCTAGGCCTGTCCATAAGCTCAAAGTGGGAGCAACTCTTTGATTATTTAACTGTTTTACATATTTTCCTTAAACATCTACTTACCACATCTGAGATGCTGTTTTGTCCTATATGAAAAGAATAAGAATAATATTGGTGTATAGCCTTTCTGTAATACACTGCCTAAGCTTGTGAAAAGGCACAGATGCAATTTCCACAAAATATAATGGACAATTAAAGTAAGAAAACACTTTCTATCAGAGACAGTAGTGAGGAGTTAGCATCATTATTAAAGAAGATGGTTGAATCTAAAACAGCTGGAACCTTTAAGGCAGCTTGAAGTTCCTAGAGTGGCTGAATAGAGTGGAGGACAGAGGCCTGTCAGGCTGCTTTTAACTCTGAGGCAGGTTAAAATAAGAATAACCTGCCAGCTAGTTTATGTAAGATAATGTAACAGATGGTTCTAGTGGCATGAAACTTTTATGCTCTTAGATATCTGTGACACAGGATGGCAATAAATATATGAGTATAGTGTTTCTGCATAGCGAATTCAGGACTGCCGCTAAGCTTGAAGACATGAAACTACTACGGAAACAGTTTCAAACACATCATCTTCATAATGAAAAGCTATATCACAATGAAGCCAGTCCATAAGTATCTTGTACAAAAATTATAATACCTTAGCTAACATGCTCTTACGGACTTTTTCAATATTATAAGCATTTATTCTATCTTATGCTCTAAGAATGGTCATAAGATGTAGAAACAGTTAATCAGTGGATTTTTTAGGGAGAAGATCTCTAAAAAATTCAGATTACCTTATACATCTACATTGACCTTGTTCCAAGCACATAAACCATACTCAGTGAGGAATGAGGATATCCTAAGGACACTGTTTATTTAACTCTAGATGAGGTCATTGGACATTAATGGAACTTAGGGAACAATGGCAATATATACTTACATCTTAAGTATTTATAAATAAAAAGGAAAGGTGAAAAAGGTGGTCAGAGTAGCACGTAAGAAAGGAAGGAAGAGACAAAGAAAGCATTATGAGGAAAAGGTAGAAAGTCAGTCAGAATCACAATCAGGTGATGGAAAATACTTTGAAAGAATTAACTACAACCATGAAATTAGGGGTGATACATCAAGAGCCTAAAATACATACAGGAAAAAAGACTGCAGCAATCTGTGGTTAGCAGAAGGAAATACTGAAGCAATATCTGGTTATAATGAAAAGACCAGTTTTCAACAATGTCATTAAATTTCTACTGAATACTCATTGGCTAGAATTCCTGGACATGTAGTGTAATGCACAGTGCAAATTAGTATAGATAGGAGTGGTGTGCAGGATGTGGGTGATGCAGAGACAGACAATGTTGCTGCACAATGTGAAAGACAGCACCACATGCACTGCATGCAAATGACCTCACGATGCTATGGAAATGAGGAATCCCATGCAAATAAGGCCTATGCATTATGCAAATCATGGCATCAAACATGGTGGAGTGATACGGAAATGTATAAACAAGCACACTGTACCAAGGTGGAAATCTATTTTGAATACTGTGAAGTAATGGTGCCCAGGGCTATGAGTATGCCAGGACTTGCATCAGCTGTTGCCGAATCGTTTGTGTTAGTGGCCTCCATTGGAACCAGTACCAATTAGTTTGTGCATTGCAGCCATCTGCCCCATCACATGGAGTACCTTTAGCGCTTTATATACCAGCACATTACAAACTAGCAGATAATGAACTAATAACCACGGAACAATGAGGGAACATAAAAGCTAGTAAAACAGTGTCACTCATAAGCAGAATCAAGGAAAATTGTGGTCTGCCTATTACAAAGGACATAATAGTATGTGTAACATTAAACACCTTAGCTACAAATACCTTTCCATGACCTACAGGGGGCACTTTCGTCATATTTCTGGTGTCAGCCTTGTGTATCCTGCACCAGTTCCATTACATCATGCTACACGATTTGGAGGAGCATATCTGGTCCCCCAGGACTGCAGAAGAGAAAGAGAATACCACAACTATGGACAGATTTTACAGTATAGCCCATTTTGCAGATATTTTGCAAACCATTGGTTGCACGAACATTATCATCAAAGCTCCACCTTATCCACTGGGACCAAGATACATCAAAAGGAAAGGATTCCACTCCCTCAATGGCCAATTGGAGGTTAATGCTCAGGGCATTATATACATTGATGTCTAAGTACCACTCTGGCAGTTCCCATGGGTTCATAGGCTCATAGGAACCTGTGCTAGGCTAGTGATCTGTGAGGATCTTAAGAGGCCTAGCCTTACATTCCCATGGTAATTTTTAGCTCTTATATTTTGCATACAAATAACCCAGAGATGGGTCTAGCTGTAACAAGTTGTGACAAGTGTTTGGGCAGGTACATACCTAATGGGGCATTATACTGAATAACTGGCTTAATGTGTGCTGAGTACAGTGGATCTGGATGCAATACCTTTAGATATAAGTTGTGCAGTGAAAAATGACATCCTCATAATAATGGATATTGGTGACCAAAGGACAGTTTATCACTGACATGCATTCTCAGATGTATAATTTTGGGATCAGTTTTCAGAGGTATCTTTTCAGTGTGATAGTTACAAAGAGGTCATGCTTTACAAAGGATACAATTATACATTTCTTGGAATTTAATTTCAGTCCATGGTTTTGACACTGATTATTTGTTTGGAATAGGCCCTGTTGGAGGATCTTGGCGCACTCTGGGGAGTTTATCATGGCACCATGTTTGCAGTCATCTGCAGACTTGGTCAGCCACAAACCCTTAACATTACCTTTGACCACTTAAAAGTAAATTCTAAATAGAAGGAGTGGCCCAAAGACTAAACTCTTGGATACAATGCTAGTGACCGTAAGTTCCTTTGCTCTACTTCTGAGCCAGATTGCTTTCCAATGAGTTACATGGGAATTGATATTTAACTGGGAGAGTTTATTTATGATACATAAGTGTGGGTGAGTTCTAAATATGTGGTGTGCACTGTTTTGCTATCATCCAGTGCTTCGGTAACCTTTTCAAAGAAGTTGACTATGTTAAGATGGCAAGGCATGCTCTTTACAAATCCAAACTGGGTTGGGGTAAGAGTCTATAGATTACCTAAATCCTTATATATTAATTCCATAGTGATCCTTTCCATAGCCTTACGCATGAGACATGTCAGGCTTACAGGTCTGTAATTACTCAGGTGCATTGAAAACCCACCTTTGTGTAAAGAATAACTGCTGCTGTTCTCCATTCATGTGGCACAGCACCTGTTTTTAGGCTGATATTAAATAACTCTTGTAAAAGATCAGACAATTTATGTTTCAGACTAATCAGTAGGCAGCCTGGTATGTTATCTGGACCCACAGACATAGAGTTATTAGCCTTAGATTGCACCTTAAGAATGTGTCCTTCAGAGATTTGATGGAAGGCATATGTGAGGGTATGTGATCTGAGAACATTGCAGGGGAGATGAGAGTGAAGTTTGTGTTAAATTTATCTGTTAGTATATTGGCTAAATCCTCTGAGTCTCAGTACATAATATCATTTACAATTACCACTGTGTTTCATTGCTTTTGATATTTTTAACATAAATGAAGAAGGCTTTATGTTTGTCCATTACCTGGGTGGCTATTTTTTATCTCATATCTGTCTTTGGTTGAGTTGATCAGGCTCCAGAGTTCTTTGTTTAGTTTAACAAAAGTGCTTAAGGCATCTTGAGAGTTGGAGTTATTTTTATATGCAATGTTTCTTTTCTTTTATTATAGATGCCATTTTCATTTAGGTTCTACCAGAAAGATTTATTTTTGACTTCAAAATAGCATTTATTTCTGAGGGGGGACAAATACATCTATGTCGCTATTTACATGTGCATACAATTTGGCAGTGAATGATTGTCAGAAGCATCATGGTCATCAGGATGGAACAAACTTTTACATTTATTCGGGTCATCACTCACTTTTAATAAATCAGCCATGATTTGTATTTTTTTTATTTATCTAAGATGTCCCAGATTCAATAACACCTACACTAAGTGTAAGCGATCTGTATTCAGCAACCTCCCTACCACATGTTTTGTGCTTTCTAGTCACTCAGAAAGATTACACTAACTGTACATATAGTCGTCACTTTGTAGTAACCTTCCTCAGTATTTAAAGCTGCTAGAAAATCAGTAGGAAAACTAAAATTAGTTGGCATAAGGTGTGAGTTATGCTTGTGTTATCTGTTCACTCAGAATGATGCACACTTAGTGTATACATAGTGTAGGCATTAATGAATTAGGGTAGTACGTGGGCTGGTCCAGGGGCTCTTCTCATCCATGGCTTGTGTGTAATGATAGAAAGAGTTGCAAAATACTTGCATCATATAACATAGAGTAAACATCTTTCAGAGAAAAGCTAGTACATCAGACATTGCAATGGACAGACATAGTAGTATGGGAAATATGATACGTTATTTGGATATGGAACATTGTGCTATAGACGAGACAGCATAGAGAACATTCTTTTCTGTATTAGTAGCATGAATGCAAAGAGCAGTATTTAATAAATGAAATATTGTATTTAGCAATGATTGTCTGAGTTTACAAATATAAATAGAGAGAGACTGTCTCTGGAGAATGTAACTAGTTGCATATGTACATAATGAGGTATGACAGAGAGCTGCATGGCTGCAGGTGACATTTTCATGAAGAGTCATTAAGTTTAGGTGCTCTATGCCTTTTTCTTTAAAGGATCTTGTGGTGTCTAGATCTTGTGTTTCCTGAACTCATAGTTAGTGATAGAATCACATGTATAACACATCCACACCAATACCAATGGTTTATGTAAAGGAACTTCCCACAAGTCATCCAATTGCTAGGTGCACACTTTGACAAGTTACACAGGGCATTATATGTATGTAACACTCAAGAAGGGAGTGGGCCACTTATAATGGTGTGATTTTTGGATGTTGCAGGCAATGCCAGATATACTTTACAACTGTGAACGATGACCCCATCTGCAGCCTTCATTCCATGCTGCAGATGGTGTACAAAACTACACATGGTGGAACCACTTATGTTTGAACAGCTGAAGCAATGCTTCTACTGCCTTGAGACATCAGGAGGAGTGCTGCAATATGCACCTGATCCCTGCAGCAAAATGTTTAGTGTGTGTACCATACTGCATAACATGCCACTGCAGAAAGAGCAAATTCAGTAGGGAACTATTCCACCAGGGACCTGCATAGCTGTAGGACCAGTGGGAGAAGAGCAGCCTGTAGAGTCTGGGGGTTATTTATAAGATTTAGGTAGGCATGATACATCATAGCAGTGGGGAAGAGGCTAAATCATTACCACAGCTTTGGGTCATGAGAGAGACAACACAGTGCAAAAATGGTGCATGCATTACTGTATCCATATTATGAAGGCAGGACATGGACTAGCCATGATACTGCATATCAGATATAACCATTTCCACACAGGCTAGTGGTTAGGAAGGGCACAGTCAGATGAGGTAGATGAATGAAAGTTGAATGTGGCAGTAGTGTATTGTACTAGCAGATTGTAACAAGGCAGGGATTGAATGCAACATCCAGTGGTGGAGTGGAGTGCCATGACATTGGCACTGTCCAATGTGGTGGCTTAAGCGTTGGTGTGCACTACTGCAGATAAGGTTTAGAGCTGCAGGATAGAGTGCATGCACCATGACGGTGTGTTCTATGTCTGGATGCTATACAGCGTTGTCATTTATGACCTTGACCGTGGCCACAAGTATGCCACAGTGCTGCTTGTGCTCACTAATAATAATGTAGAAGTAATATTGCAGGATAATTTATGAGAAGACTGATGAGGGGTCCTAAATGCTGAACATAGGGATTATCACAAGTCATAACTTTCAGAACATCAACAGTTGGGTGTGGCAAGTTGACAACTGACAACAAAGCCATCTCAGCAACAGTCTCTGTAGTGTGTGAGAGTGGCATGTACCTGGCCATGGCAAATTTGGACTGTCCAATAGCTACACATTACATAGCCTGCAAAGACAGACCAGAGAGCACATGAAGACTGGTCTGGAGTCATACCTCTCCTCTAAGGTGATTATGTGCAAATATGTGGCAGTGCAAATGTTAGTGCCTATGTGGGCTGGGACCACATGGACCTTGCAGAAATGACAGTTATAGGAAAGTCATTTTTCAACAGTGAGATTGTGTGATCAGCATGTACCGCCACAGGAGTCTGCAGTGTCTTTGACATGGATGATTTCCCCCATGTTATTGTCACAGATAGTACCACTGTGTCATCTGACTATGCAATCTGCATATTACCATCATTGCCGGCCACAATAGACCTGCTGGCCCACTGTATTTATCTCTACACCTGTGGAAACCTGTAAAAACATGAATATATGATACCTTTTACAGCACTCAGACACATGCAACTTCCCCTCACAAGCATAGTGGTAGTTTCATGGCACCTTATCCCATGAAACTACGGGCATTCATAAAATCGTCTAAGGCCAGCTTTGAGAGAAAAATTGCACAGGACACTAAGGATAATCACAAGGCTTTCTTTAGTTATGTTAGGAACCTGGGTGGGAATTCCCAGATATGCTCAAAATTAGTCCAAAATGACAAAAAATACACCGAACCCACAGAAATTGCCAACATCCTAGCTGACAGGTTCAGCGCAAACTTCTCCCCCCCTCCCCACCAAAAGGGCAAATGTATATCCCATCAGAGTGTTGCCCCCCTGACATCTCAGATGCTCAGGTAAGAGCCGCCCTCTCCAAAGCAAAAAACACAGCATCAATGGGACCAGACGATGTCCCGGGCTGCGTCCTACATGAACTCCAAGAAGAGCTAGACCCAAACATAAAATTACTGTTAAATCTCGGCCTTACCACAGGATATGTACCCAAAGAGTGGCATACAACAACAGTGGTCCCTCTCCACAAAGGCGGTGCCTCAACAGATCCTGGAAACTATCGCCCCATAAGCCTGACTAGCTTGGTCTGCAAAGCTATGGAAAGGATCATCATGGACCTCATAAATAAAGATATTGGGGACCTACAGACACTGGATTCTACCCAGTTCAGCTTTGTTAAGGGCAGATCCTGCCTCTTAAACCTGGTTGATTTCTTTGAAACAGTCACCAAGGCTATTGACGAGGGGAAGGTGCTCCACACAGCCTACCTGGACCTCGCAAAAGCCTTCGATACAATACCACACTCGGGCATTATAGATAAGCTCACCAGCTTAAATATAAACCCCTATGTCACTAGATGGGTTGCAAACTGGCTCAAGGACAGAACCCACATGGTTAGAATTGCTGGAGCCATGTCAGACTCCAAACCAGTTACAAGTGGCGTCCCACAAGGCTCAGTCCTGGGACCTCTCTTGTTCGGTATATATTTCTCGGAGGTACAGGCCAACACGGAAGGACTGTGGATGACCAAGTTCGCAAATGACAGCAAACTGGGCGCCATAATCGACTCTCCAGCCAACACAAGCATCCTCCAAAAGGGCCTCATAGAAACAGACAACTGGTGCCAGAGCCATGGCCTCAAGCTAAACGCCAAAAAGTGTATAGTCATCCCCTTTGGCAAAAACAAAGTGCCCACAAATTACCACATAGGTGGTAATCCATTAAGTATGGAAGAAATAATTAGGGACCTGGGGACCCACATTGATAGCAATCTCTCATTTGACAACCACGTGGCCAAAGTGGTTAGAAAAACATTTTATATAGCCCACCTAATCATGAAGGGATTCGCATCTAGATCAGGGGAGGTCATCGTGCCTCTTTACTCATCCCTCATCAGGTCCATAATTGAGTACAATGCCCCTTTTGGGATGTACCTTACCAGACACCTGCAGCAACTGGAAAGACCCCAAAAGTACTTCACCAAGAGGATCAAAGAGCTCAAACAGATGCCATATGCTGCTCGGTTAAAGAAACTCCAGCTCTACTCAGTGGCATACCACCTGCTCAGAGGCGATCTGTGCCTGACGTATAAAGCCATGTCCAACTCGGAATTAATGGACATGCTGCACATCAGAAAATCCAAATCCCATCGAGCTACGCGCTCGAGAGACTTGAACCTCAGCACTGAAATAAATAGGACATGCTGGAGGGACAGATTCATAACCCAGAGGCTCCCTTCACTCTGGAATAAAATCCCAGTCCAGGTTAGGCAGAGTCCCTCATTGACTCTCTTCAAGAGGAATCTTGATGAGTGAATGGGGGATCATAGGTTTACCCCAGGTATCACTTCTGTGTCACTGTTAGACAGATGCACAGTATACTAACCTCGAGAAAGGGCATAGCAAAATTAATTTAAAATGGGTGGCGAAAGCCAAACACACTCTGGCTAGGCTTATAAATGCCCTAGGGCAGATAGCCTAGTATGAACCTATGAACCTATGAACAGTAGTACATATTTATGCTTCCATATGTTATGTATATCTTGATATGCAGGTTGTTGCAGTTTCATAGTGGATCTACCTGTAAGGACAGATACACTGAAAAAATCCTTACACAAATAAAGTGCATTGTATCATACAGACTTGGTAGATAGTAGAAAACTGGTACATTGCCTGCTGATTCTTTTTTTTTTTTTTTTTTTGCTATACCAGATCCCATGTCTAAGCCACTCCCAGACATGAAGATCGCCCCTCCTTCTACAGAAAGAAAAAATGTCCATCTCTTTGATCTGTTTCTGTGTTAATGATCCACCCCCAGTGATGGATATGTCCATGGCAATGCACAGTGCCTTATTCGTTGTGCAGAGTGCCATGCTGGTTATTATTCACTATACCTGATGCAGAGACTTACTATGGCTATCCATAGTATTCCTTCCAGACCTGGTGCCAGTATATGTTGTTCATGGCACCTTATCCCATGATACACATAGTATGCTTATGGAGGGCTGCCAGTAACACCTTTATCTCCATTTTGGTAAATATTTCCATCTGTTGCCTCTCTTAGGGACAATGACAAGTTCATTAGTGGTTTACAAATGGCTGTTAATGGGTGTATCAGGCAGCCTGTGGAAGTCATCCACCTTAGGTCTATGACTCCAATCCCTCCACTGTATATCAGGTTATCTAGTACCAGCATTCTTGTACACAACAATCCCTCCATGTGTATTATACTACAAGGGAAATGGGATCCTTACCCAACTCCCTGCATCTGCTTGTTTGGCCCCATGTTGTGGTATACACACCATGATACATTCTTCTCCCTTAACACTGCATTGCCATTTATAACCCTATGTCAAGTGGTCTTCACACCCCCTATGTCCTGATATTCTCTCTGTGCCAATATTCACGGTCTGCACCAGCAGCAAGACAACTAGACATGATTGTGGCGTGTCATTTTAGTGTGCTCCCACTCGTACATACCCCATGGTATCTCTCATAATAAGGCTGATATCTACCCTAGGTGTTGATTACTTTAATGAGGTATATTACCAGACAAGATTTCTTGTTTCACTCTTTTGCTATCCAGTTCCAGTGGGTTATTAAACCCCAGTACTCAATGGATATTGTTTAATAAAGATCTTATAGTGCAGCAGGTATGATAATGGATCAGTTTAGCACCCATTGTAGGATGGCATGGTCACTTTGTAACTAGAATGGTAAGGAACCATCTGACTGTAACTGCCCTGCCATGCAATGTATAGGACTGTCATGTGGGGTACATTTAAATGCCCATCCCAGGCATGCCACTGTAGTCTCATCTTCATCACATGGTAGCAACAGCATGGTACTTCATGACCTCACTAAGTCTACCCTGTAATGTGTACCCATAGTGAAGCCAGAGTAACAGTGATGTGTTCAATGGAATTGAAATGGTAACCAGGGCCACCATACCAAGTAATGACTACAACAGTTGCACAGTAGCCCTCCAGTGTCTTTAAGCATGCTCCTCTTTCCTATACTCCATAGCACCAAACAGGCATTGCAGTCCTTTACATATGTTATTATATATGTTTCATAGCACATAAATCATATCCATGATAGCAAAGGTGGCATCTGTCTGTGTCTGTATCCCTCACTTGTGCATCTTCTGATTTGCTCTAAGTGTAACACCAAGGGTGGAAACTGTGGAGGAATCATATTGCTGATGTCTACCAACACACCTTTTCCTTTTGCTTTTTGCACAGTTTGCAGTGGCGAGTGATGACAATGCACCCTGTGTAGGAGAGCCATGGGTAGTCTGTCCCTCCATTGTCAGTAGTGAGGCATGGTTGGTATCCACAGCCACCATAAGCATGTTGGTGGATGTGGTCGACAGAGTACCCTCCACTGTAACTGTTAGTGACAGTGCTGTGCAACTGTTATAAGTAGGCTGCATCATTGTGAGGACAAGTGCTGTACTGTCTTTAGGCATGTCCTGTCCATCTCCTGTCCTGCTGTGCCTGAACCCATTCTGGAGGCACTATGAAAGTACACAGGTATTAATGTGCATATATGGCAATCCCACATCCCATTGCAACAGTAGCAGCATGTGCAATATATTACAAACAGAATGAACACATAAATGCTTTTGGGCACAGTGTATGGCATCCCTTATTTGTTTGCAGGAGACCATTTTAATGTTTAACATCTGCAAACTCATGATAGTGGTATGCTACTATACATTGGTAGAGGCATATGGCATAAGAGTTTCATGAATACTCAACAGAGACACACAGTGTGAGAATCACGTCCATTCCCATATCCGAGCCTCCTCTCAGTATATCCTCTCACTGTCCGACATTAACACTAACAACTGCCCTGTATCTGTGAGGGTGGTTTGCAGTGATGAACCTGCACCCATATCAGTTTTCTGTCTTGAAAGGCCAAGATTTTGGGCAAGTATGGTATTTTACATCAGTAATCCTGTGGTGGACCTGCTGTGCTGTTCCATTATGCCCACAAATTGCACTCATATCCCTGACAAAGTCCTTCCAAAAATGCTTTCTGAAGGCCCTGTCAGTGTTTAAAATGAATCTGCCATTGGAGTGCAAGTCCGAAAATGAAACCTCTTTCTCTGCCAGAGTGGACTTCTCCATCTTTTATCATCATCTTGATGCCACTGGAATACTTGAACACATGAACAAACACCTATAGTCAGTGCCTGGGCACAAATATATCCTCATCACCTTCAACTCTTCACCATCTGTGCTGTTGATATGGCTGCAACATGTTTCACACCTGCTGTACAGACATCTCACAGTCCATATCCCCAGAGAAAGCTAGTGATGCCTGTGTGGAAACAGATTGTGATGTAACATGTGACTGTGATGTGTCTATAAGACATGCACCCCCCAGGCCACAACTGTATCCAATATGCAGACCTCTATAGCCTGTTCCAAATAGCATGTGTACTATCCCCACCTAACCTTCTATCTTTTGGATGTCAGCTAAATCTTCTGCATTGGTATGTATTTTTTGCAACACACCCTTCCCATCTGTGCTGCAACCCAACATGGCTACCCCAGGGATCTCTGTCATTATGCAGTCCCTTAGGTGAACTGGGGTAGTCAGGACTTATGCCATTTATGCTCTCACCCCCCCCTCATGTTGTCAGCCCATAAAGTATGTTGGCTGCTGTTGAACATCCACCACACATTAAAGATATCTATGAAATGTCCCTAGCTGCTGATATTCTGTGCCTCCTTACCACAGATGCTGTAGTCATTTTTTATTTGTATCTATTGTACTCTGAAATTTTGCATGCAAATTTGTGCTCTGAAATCTGTTGTATTGCTTATAGTATACTCAGTGCTAAAAGCAACAATGGCTTTTATCATGCTAATTCTGGCCTCCTAACTTTGCAGTTATGATAATGTAAGTCTGCTCAACTATTTCTGAATTGTACATATAATGCAAAATGATGTCCACTGTCCATTGCACTACAGGCCCCATGTATTTTATTTTGCTGAAACAACACTGGGGCATGCATTTCTGAGAAACTAGTAAAGACAAAATTTTAGCATTTGACAAAGAAGACAGAGTTATTGAAAAGTAAGATTGGGCAATCTGAAGGGAGAAGGAACGGTTAAGTGGTAATGTGAAAATAATGTGTTCATGGAATGGTCAGATACATGGATTATGCTTCCTTTTTATGTAGCAAGGAACTCAGATGCTTTTATTTTTAAAATACTTTTTTGCTGTCCCCATGCTTCCTGGCTATCCAACCCTCTCTACTTCTGTGCCCTTTCATTTCCAGTTACCAGGATGTGAGAGAGTTGTGGAACAGTCATCTATTAGCCATGAGGGATTTTCACTTTTCTAGCACTAATTTATTTCCTGGTGGCTGAAGTATGCACTCACAGATGTGAGTGCCTATCATGCCTTCCCTACCAAGGATGTTCCTGGACACACTTCAGGAAGGCTGCAATGCAGATATAGCCTAGGAGAGTCAAATACATGTCCTTAGCCCAGACTCTCCATGCTGGCCCTTCAGAGGATAAGGTCTCTCACACAAGACATTGGCAATTCCTTACCAACTCCTAAAGTATTTGGATTACTACTTAGTAATGGATCATCTATGTCAGAGTTAAGGATTTATCCCTCTGAACCTCAGAGCTGCCTCAGAGCTGGCTGTGCCCAACTTAGCTTAACTTTTGTTGTCCCTGCTATCAAGTACACTTGTGGAGAAGTATTCCATAATAGATGTTCACTTAAACTGAAGGATAAAGTGATTCCTTGTGAAAGCTTTCAAGACAGACCCAAGTAAGATTAATGCATACATGCATAAGATTAATTTTGACATTCACTGTGACTCTTTTTTTAATTGCATAAGAAGCAATTTTAGTTTAGCTGCAAATAGCAAAATGCAGACTTTTCTCACATAAGTTTTAAATCTGTTTTATTGCTTTACTTGTTATTTTGAAACCAATAGTAGATGCTACAACCACTGGAGCTTTTTAAGCAGTCTGAGATTCATGAAGTGATAACACAGGATAGAAGTGGTAAAAAACTTGCTCCAGATTAAACACCACCACCTAAGCAAAGTATAGCCTGGTAAATTCCACACAAATCAAGTGCCTTGATGCACACCTTTTCAAATGATTTATTTCTGTGCAGTGAAATATTTTAGAATTTAAACTTTGTTGTATATGTAGATAAACATACTTTCTTTTTCACATTTAAAATGTTAGTTATTTAGAAAAGTACACTGCTCAGACTTGGGTAGATGCCTATAGCTGTTGGGGATGAATGCACTTGACAAGGTGGTGTGCAAACTTAAGTCTGATATCTTGAATATGTCTCATCTCTTCTGTTGCCTAGTTTATACAATGTAACATAAAATGTGATGCATATGTGCAAAATTGCTTTATAAACATAAAAATAAATGCATTTGTACTATACAGAGTAACAAATACTTAAAGGCATACCACAAGGGATGTCCTTTCAAGTAGGGCAGAGTATGCCAGAGTTGAGAGACTAGTATGCTGACACCAGGAGAGATATGGAGGAGACTATGGGAAGTGACCTCCATCAGAGAGGACAAAGTGCAAGGACCAAATTATTTCCTCCTTGGGTCCTCAGGAATGTAGCTACTGGGCTATTAGATCACATGACTGAGCTTTTTAGCACATCATTGGCCACTGTGAAAGCAAGTGTGGTAAACCTACCAATACAGGGCAAAAGGAAGGAGAAATCCAACGATATGTCTGTTAGCCTAATAGCGGTGACAGGAAAAGTCACAAATACAATCAGGATGGAAATGCTAGTTACTATCCAAGAGGAGTGCTTCCATTGCACTATATCCATAGTCACAAGAAAAAAAAAGTTTATTCAATGAAAGTTTAGATAAAAAATGTTACCTATAAGTAAAGTATGTGTGACATCTACTTGTCCCCAAAACAACAACAAAAAAACATAGTTTCTTATCTACTCATAACAATAAATACAAACCCAATTTACATGATTAAACTGACTTTAACCCATTTTGTGATACATTTCCATAATTTCTAGCTTGTTTGTAAAATAACTTATTCAAAGTATCTGACACACAGCATGCCTATAATGTGCAACAATATATTATCTTTTAAAACAAATGTATTTTATTTTGCTGAAACAACACTTGTACATGCATTTTTTATCTTAATGACTTATCTCCAAATGCAAGCATCAGGCAGAATATATGGTATTCTTATTTAGGCTAGGTTATGAAGGGTAGCAACAAGGTTTTATCAGTGTGTTTTGTAATGTTACATTTACTCTCTTTCAATAAGATTTTTATTATTTTTTGTTCAGGAACATACAGAACTTTATCTGTCATTTAATTGAAACTACACAGTAACAAGTGAAGTTTCATAATATCTCTTCTAGCTAAAAAAACAAAAAACAGACAGACACTAATACAAAAATGTTATATACAAACAATGTAACTAAGCTATAAATTCAGAAAAAAAGAAACAATCAGAGAGGCATATACAAGTCAATGATATATAATATACAGAGAGGAGAATGTATACTTGGATATGAAGCAAGAGGGTAGGAAAGGGAGAGATTCGTGGGTAGAACCACCTGGATCCATTACCAGATCAGGTGAATCATCCTCACTATTTACTATCTATTCCCCTATATTATGGTCAATGATAAGTTTCCAGAATTTCTGGTAGTAGGCTTGTTTGTTTATATTCCTCATGATAAGTTTTTGAGGGTTCCTATTAGATGACCGAAGATGCATTCTAGCAAATGCGTCTTGGTCAAACTTAAAACAACGAAAAGGCAAAATAGAGAAGCAGCTTTTAAGTGAATTCTTTCCCAGAGAAAGAATTCGCTTGGCTGCTTCCATTACTTTGCCATTTTTGGCACAGTAGTGCGATCTCGGAGTTGGTATATTTAAGTAAGGGGGGTGTGGGGGGGTATCCATTTTATGTATTCTTTCAATGGTTTTTCTTTTTTTTTTTTTTTGGAACAGCAATTTTTTTCCCTTGGAAAAAAATCACTGTTCTGAGCTTTCGAGATTGTAAGCTTTCACTTACATAGGGTCAATTATTCATAATTTGCTTTTTTAAGCATTCGATGATATAATATAGACCCATTTTTGAGAGGCTATCTACATGGCCGCCAAATTCCTAAACCCGTTCCAAGACAGTTTGGTGCAATCCAGCCAATTCTTAGTTATACAGAATTTCATTAGCATGCAAAGAGTAATTAGGACATGAAATTTCAATTTTTAAAGTTTAAGGTCTGTCATATACAGAATCGCTATTTCCCAGGTTAGGGTGGATTTATGGTAACCCATTTTCTCAGGGCGTACTTTGAGTGAACACCATAAGTTTTGTGAATATTTGCAGAACCATAAGACATGTATGAGGTCAGCCTAGGGGAAATGCACAGCATGAGCAGGCTGGGGAGATCTTCGGATCAAACTTATTTGGGATAACTGGAGTATAGTAGGTGTTATTGTTGATCATTAACTGGGTGAAAATAAGCTTTTTAAATGGAGTGAGCTTAATAGTGGATTTAATTGCTTTGAGTATCTGTTGTTCCATGAATTCTCTTCCCTGTTGATTCCAATATCTAGAGAAAAGCAATAAAGAATCATATTTGATGTCTTTAATCAATTTGTAGGTATTTGATAGCATTCTTTTTTTATTAGAGTAGCTATCCAATATAGTGCCTAAAGTACTAATATCTTCTTCAATAAGGGGCAAATCCTTGGTTAGTTATAGTATGAGCTCTCTAATATGTTGTAATCTAACGGTATATTTATTATTCACCGAGAGGACAATTCGTAATTCTTGCAGCTTTTTTTCTCTGTGCTTATATATATGTCCCACACTGTACAATCCTTAATTGGAGGGCATTCCGTGAGGTTTAACATTTTATTGTTCATTTTAATATTAGGGTTCATATGAATGGGTTGAAGGAATCATAGAACATCATCCAGATTAAGAGATTTAATAAGGACTTGGAATATTCTTACACTCTGTTTAAGGATATTGATTATCTTGATGCTCCTCAAGGACATTGGGGTTATGTATGGGAGATCCTTAGGGTTTATGTTGTTGGCAAGTATGTGTTTGTGCCAAATTTTTTCCCATAATGGGGTCCAGGCGTCCTTTTTTGGATCAAATTTCAACATTTGCATGACTGTATTTGCAGCATGATCCAATAATATAGCCGAAAGTCTGGCAAGTTGAGCCCCCTTTCTTTTTGGGAAAGGATAACTTAGGGTAGCTTATTCTAACGGACTTGGGAAACCAGATAAATTTGGCCGGTTGTTTATTAACTCTAAGAAAGAAGTTATTCGGAATGACACAATTTGAGGCATTAAAGTGATATAAGAATTTAGGAATGATATTCATTGTGATGATTGCTGCGTTGGATAGCATTGAGAGATTCAGCTGCTGCCATCTATGTAGGTTCTGTGTAATATTTTACCATAGTTTAAGTAAATTATTCTGATAAGTAGATAGTTGGTTGTGCTCATAAATTATACTTAAGTATTTAAAGGAATGTTCTATTTTAAAGGGAAAATCTGGTATGAAATATTCTTTATGGTATAGTGGGTTAATTGGGAAGATAAGTGATTTATTTTGGTTGACACTGTAGTTTGAGATTTTCAAGAACTCATTTATTGATATAGCTATTTTCTTTAGGCCCATCCTAAGGTATTCAAAGTAGATGTTTAAATCATCAGCATAAGTGGATAGGGATATCTGTGTGCCTAGACAGTTTGGGATAGAATGGTAGGTTCTTTGCGCAATGTGGAGGAAGAGGGGTTCTATGTATTGATTAAACAGGTGAGGGGAAAGAGGGCAGCCCTACCTTGTTCCATTCAGTATTTTTATAGATTTGGATAGTGTTTTATTGATATAAAAGTATGTATAAAAATTGTTGTATAGGGATTTGATTAGATTTATGAATTCCTTGGGGATATTGAATTGGGAAATAGCTGCAAATAAGAAACTCCAGTTCACTCTGTCAAATGAATTACAAGCATCTAATACAAGGGGATATCTTGGGTTCCTATCATTTTTGGTGAGATCGATCATAGAGTCTAGAGTTAGGATATTGTCCCATGTATGCCTATTATGCATAAAACCAGATTGATCGGGAGACAGGATGAAGGGCATTACTTTTTTAAGTCTTTCTGCAAGAACTGAAGAAAGGATTTTAATGTCAACATTTATCAGTGCGATTGGCCTGTAATTATTCGGGTTAGACTTGTCAAGGTTGTTTTTGGCTATAAGGATTATTTTGGAGAAATTAAGGTATCTATCTGTAATACCCTTCAAACAAATATAGTTGTAGACTCTTAAAAGAATAGATGACAGTTTAAGAATAAAGGTTTTATAAAAATCTGTTGTGTAACCATCTGGGCCCGGGGCTTTACCTAGTTTTAGATTCTCTATGACGTCAATTATTTCTTGTTGGTTAATTGGTGCTCTTAATAGCTCTGTATGATTTTTGTTTTGTTTAGGAAAGGTAATGTTTTTGAGAAATCTTTCAGTATCACCTATCGGGTTTGTTGCATCTCCATCTCGTATATTTCTGAATACATTTGATGGAATATTTCTAAAAATTGTAGGTCTGAGTTGTACAGCTTGTCTTGATATTGGAATACTGATATTCTAGATGATTCTTGTCTATACTCAATTATCCTCACCAACACTTTAGATGGAACTTGTGCCCATTCTGAATATTTAGCTATGGACCTTAGTTCTTGAATACAGTAATTATGTTTATGTAGGTCAAATAATTTTAATTGTGAGGCATTGATTGATTTCTCGATGTCAGCATTGTTGTCCAACTGGAATCTTTTTTCTAACTCCCTAAATTTGGCCACTAACTTGAATTCTTTCTCTTTTGTCCTTTTCTTGTAATATGAAGCTTTTTGGATTAGTATTCCTCTAAGTTTCGTCTTGCAGGCTGCCTATTGGACATCAAATGGCATGTCAGCAGTCTCTAAACCCCTCTCTAACTCTACTAATATACCTAAAGCCTCTTGAATTACATCTGATTTGAGTAATAGGATAATATTCAAAGTCCATTTCCCCATATTAAGCCTTCTTGTTGGAATACCTTACAAATTTAGCTTCAAAGTTATTTTTGAGCGATCTGATAAGTACCTGGGTTCAGATGAGTATTTAACTTCCCCTAATAATAGAGCCTCAGAAATAAGGAAGATGTCTTATCTTGAACATGACTTATGCCAATTTGAATAGTATGTATATATGTTACTTTTCTCCAGGTCATCTCTGAAGGAGATGGGGTCAACAAGGGAAAGGTCAGACATAAGTTCAGTAATGGCTGTTGAAGCCTGTAAATTTTGTGTATTTGTTTTACTGCTGCGGTCTAGTCCGGGATCAATAACTGAATTCCAGTCTCCTCCTATAATGTATAAGTGGTCAGGGTATTTGCATAAGTTATATATTTCCAAGATAAAGTCTTGTTGTTTTTGGCATGGGCCATACAGGTTTAGGAAGAGAGTCTTTTTGCCATCAATAGGCCCTTGGATTGTGAAGACACCACCTACCACTGGGATCAGAGTTGTGCTCAATGATTGATTCCTGGAATGATTTTTTTACTAATATAGCCCCCCTTTTTGAATTACCACTATCCCCGTTTGCAATGATAGTTTTTATCTATTTCCTGTTTGTATCTCCTCTTCACTCATCCTTAAACATATGGATTTCTTGAATAAAACAAATATTCACACATCTGATTTAAAAATTAGGTGCAGTAATAGTTTTTTTCTTGTTCTTATCTTGTAAGCTTCTCACATTCCATTACTCTATTGTCCACATTATTAGTGTATGAAATAGGTAATAGTGATTCTTGATTGAGGAATTTGTTTATGTATTCCCTAATATCCTTTCCTAATCGTGAATTCAACTTTAAATTAAGAACATTTCTTAGCTTAGAAGCACTTAACTCTTTCAATCCTATCCCTGTGCTTAGCCACCTAATCGAAGAAAGGTTACACCCCTCCTCCTGAGAATATAGCATATAAATAACATTGATGTGTAACCTGCAAAGTTTTCCTAGTTAACCATAACCTAATGTACAATGCCATCTCTACACCAAGATCAGTCATCCAATGCTCCTCATGCACTATCTACTAGCTTCCAGAATTAATGTGCTGCTAACTATGGATGTGTACACACTGCTAAATGTTTAACAACTTCAAGTTTATTGCTGAATTTGGATTATTGTCTGACAATTTTAGATAACCTTAAGTAGAAATAGAATCATATGATAACATACGAGTACAGTGCATCAAGAGATCAAAATATGTTACTACACAGTTAACTGTGCATCAAAAGAAAATGAATCATATGCTTGATAAGGCTGAATAAAATAACAAGTAAGCAGAATATGTACATAAATGAACTTGTAGAAGAGTCATACTCTCTTCCTCTCCTCCTTTATGAGTAAAGGTTAAGGCCCCTATGTTTCAAATAACAGAGAACATTAATAAGAGAGCGTGGTTGATTTCAGGCAATCAAAGTCTGCAACAAACAAACGTCTTCTGTTACATAACTAATGGCAGAAAAGTCTAGCCCAACTCGGGATTTAAAAAATTAGAGTCTATTCCTTACGAGATGAATAACCACTGAACTTGATGAAAGAAGGAGTAAACTTCCTCAAGGTATTTTAAACAAGAAGCCGCCAGGTTAGAGTGGTGTTCCATAGTGTAGACTGCATATGCTTGGAATCCTGCTATAGTATGAGTCAAAGAAGCTGTATTAGTTCCTTTTCACACTAAAACACTGAGTTAGACTAGCGTTATGGTAGTGTGGTTCCATACATGTTGAATTTGGTAAAATAAAAAACTATTAGAACTGTGAGGCGCATATATTAACAGTTTCTTATATGGGAACTAAAACTGCTGTATTTATCCTATTTTGTTCAGAAAATGCCAGGTCGGCATAGTGCTTCTGTTAAGTTGTTGCACAACATTTGCATTAGTTTAAAACAGACCGCTAAAGCTGTCTAAGGTCCTATTTTACACAGAAATCACTAAGCATGATTAGAGTTACTTCTATCAGGTCGGCAAACATGCAGACTATGTTATAATCTAAACCAAAACAGCTGCTTTAACATCAATGCTGTGTGACTATATGTTGAACTACTTAGACTGCTTTAGTAGTTTACTGTATCCAGACCGCATATATGAAACATTAGTTACAATGTTATCAGGAAAAGCTGCTTTGTAAAGCATATTTAAATCTGTGAGGCCACATGCTGAACTAACTAGGCTGCTGTAGTGTGTATAAGTGTTATACATGAAAAATACAACTTCCTTGTCCATTTTGGGTAACTATAATCAGCACCAAGAAGTATATAGCTGTTTAGTGTTTTTGTACTGCTATGTTTCTAGAACTGTATAGCTGTTGATATACTGATTCTTTCAGACACTACTGTGTATATTTCATTGGATAACTGCATGTACCTCACACTTTTACTTTATTAAATATACATAATTTTCAGAAAAGTAACTAGTTTGTACCTGGCTAATGGGTTTATATATACATATATATATATATATATATATATATATATATATATATATATATATATATATATATAT
Organism: Protopterus annectens; assembly: GCF_019279795.1. NCBI lineage: Eukaryota > Metazoa > Chordata > Ceratodontiformes > Protopteridae > Protopterus > Protopterus annectens. Next base: position 1,183,906,582 of record NC_056725.1, on the reverse strand, counting down.
AGTCTTTAGCTGTTATTTACTTAGTAAGTGTGTCCAACCTACTGATTACTTTACCACTTTGTTCTCTCTTTCTTTATGTACCCAGCTCTCCAACCTCCCTGGCCTGTACTAGGGTTTAGGAAATTGCCCTGTCTAAGATTGCTGTCTCTTCCCCAAGCTAAGGAATATAGCCAGACCTCTCCCTGGGCATCATTCCCTCAAGGATACAAGGAAGTATGTTTAATAAAACTATTGTATGTAAAGAATAAATTTGTTAAAAAACTCCAGGTTTTTAATGTACACTCCCTAACTAGGGCAGCCAGTAGCCAAAACCTTCTCTCCTCCCAACTTCCATACCTTCCCCTCTTATAGCCTCTGCAAATAACTCCTGTTTTCCCTCCCTTTACCTCTAGACCTGCTAGCTCTGTGAGTAGCCACGGTTGCAATATATCCTTTGCCCACTAGGTGGCACCCAATTCCTAGGTCTAATCTCCTTGAACATCTACCTTACTATCTTAATTTATAACTCTCAGGCATCCAGTTTTTATTATACTTATCTATCTTGCAGTCCCACTGTATCCTTCTATTTTTTACTGTACATCACTCAACTGCCCTGCCTATTATCTCTCCCCTAAACTTACCTTAGCAGTCAGGACTCCACTGATTGTTTTCACATAGCTTAGTTCTTCACTGATTCTACCCGCTCCGTTCTCCCTGCTGGCTCACTCTGCTCCTCTAGCCTGCCCCAATTCCCACCCGCCCCCAGTGCATCTACATTTAAACACCCTAACCACATCCCCAACTATACCTCCAATCACATGATCCACGTCATTAAAGTGATATAACCTAATCCCCACTAGTTGTTAACATAGAACACAATCAGGACTTATCTCTATACAGTAACCTATATATTATACTCCCAATATGCCACCTACATCTAACCCACCACACCTTAAGTTCTTACTCTTATTCTCACTAATACCTTTTCTATCCGTACCTTACCTACTTACAGTCTATGAACATCTTAACTGCCTAGGATTCCATTGCCCTATGAGGCAAACCTCTTCACCAACACTTGTAGTCTCTCATAGCCATACAAACATACCAAGCACACCAAACTACCTACCTGCTAAATATCATAGATTGACTCACATTAAATGCTATAGTTCAAGAGCTAGAAAATTCCAGAAGCTAATATATAAACTACTAAAGCTTACACTGAGAATTCAAGTTCACTCCTTAATAGCTGGTGATATCCACCCAATTCCTGGCCCAACCTCTACCACAGCTACAGAGCCTCACACTCCAACTCCTGCCAACATACAATTGCTCACCAGACCCTCTAACTCACTCCTAATAGCCCATCTTAATATTGGGAGCATAAATAATAAAGTTGTCCACCTACATGCTCTTATGGATGTACATTCATTTGACACATGGCTCAAGGCATCAACACAAGTCAATGAGGTTATTCCACCCGGATACAATATCCTGAGACTAGACCGCAAAGCTAAGAAGGGTGGGGGAGTAGCTATCCTATATAAATCTGGATTACAGGTGACCTCTACTGCCTTTAAACCACCACTAACTAGTAATGCAGAAATTATTATTTCCAAGATTCAACTTAACAAATGTAAATCTATCTATATCATCTGTATTTACCTTTCCCCAGGCAATAACACTAACACCCTAGAGGATATCCTTGGTTGGCTTTCCACTACCTACTCACAAGAAACTATAGTACTTGGTGACTTTAATATCAACTGGCAGAGTTGTAGCTCTGAACAACCTTCTACTCATATTAACCTACATGGCTTTACTCAGACCATTACATCACCCCAAGGACCAATAGACTTAATAACAAAGAAAGCACCCTCAATTGAATTCTCATAAATAGTCATCACCAAACGTACAAAATAGGGACCCTCCCTGAAGATATAAGTGACCATTCACTCACCTTCTTAATCAGATATAAGAGTGACATTCCAAACCCAACCACCTACAGGGAAATAAGAACCAACAAAGATTTTAACCCTGACAGCTTTCAAAAATAATTTAAGGCATGTGATTGGTCAGCCCTGAAAACCTACCCTTAGAAGAAGCAGTGAAATGCTTTAATTCTAAATTGTTAGCCATTATAGACTACCATGCACTAACACATACAATTAGAACTAGGATAAAACCAGCCCCATGGCTCTCTAAAGCTACCAAACAAAAAAATCCTCCTTAGAAACAAACTCTGGGCCAACTGGCATACTACTAAAAGCCCTGCAGATCAATTAAAGTTTAAACAGCTAAGAAATGAAACAAAAAAAGCCATACTGTTGGACAAAAGAAACTTTTACTTTCAGCTCCACAAACTCACCAAAACAAACCACAAAAATTCTGGTCAGGCATCAATAAATTCCTACACCCAGGCCATTCAGTCACACCCATCCTTTTAGGCTCTGATCACAATAGTCCCAAGCAAATAGCCAATACCTTTAACACTTTCTTCACAGAGACCATTTAATCTCTAGCCAATCAGCTATCCCCTGACACCTCATCTTCAACCTCCTCCATCTCTAACCCATCCCCATCATTTCACTTTCAACCTGTTCCTACATCCCTTGTCTTCACCCTTATTCAAAAACGTAAACCTAACACCCTCTCTGCAGACCTACTACCTGTAGAATACCTGCAAAAAGCTGCAAAAGCCATAGCCTAACCCATATCCATCCTCATTAATAGAACTATTACTGAAGAAACTATTGCAACAATCTGGAACATTTCACATATTATTCCCCTGCATAAAGGAGGTAACTCCAATGAATTATCAAACTATAGACCTATAGCCATATTATCTTCACTGGCAAAAATCATGGAGAAATGCATTCATAAACAACTGTTAAACTACCTATTAGAAAACAACTTACTAGCTAACTGTCAACATGGTTTCAGGCCATTTCATAGCACTACCTCTGCCCTTTTATCCTTCTCTGACTGTATTAATAAAAATCGCAATAACGGCACTCTTTCCTCAGCCCTCTTTATCGATCTATCAAAAGCCTTCGATATGGTTAACCACAGCTTACTCATAAACATACTCAAAAACCTGTCACTAGACACACTGGCTATACAATGGTTCCATTCCTACTTAATCTACAGACTGCAGGCTGTACTATGGGAGAATAACTTATCTTCCCACCTCCCCATTGCCCTTGGTGTCCCTCAAGGCTCCATATTAGGTCCTCTCCTATTTTCTATTTTTATAAATGACCTACATTCTGTAAAACCTCAAGCTACCTGTATCCAATACATGGATGATTCCATGTTAATATGCTCAGCCACTTCTCCATCAGACCTACAGTCCCTAACACAAAACATGTTTAATACAGTCGAGAAACGGCTACTACACCGATGTCTCATCTTGAACCCCAAAAAACAAAACTGCTGCTATTCACTCCCACCCATAGGCCCCCCTTAATTTTCCTGTTACATCAAGTAATGGTACTATCATATCTCCGGATACTACTACAAAACTACTTGGGGTACTAATAGACAACAACCTTACCTTTGATTCCCATATTAACAGTACTATAAAAACAGTCAACAGAAAACTGGGTTCCCTCTACAGGATCAAACCCTTTCTGACCCCACTAGCCAGGACCACTATTGCCCATACCCACCTAATCTCTACCCTTCTTTATGCCTCCCCTATATATACTAAACTATGTAAAAGCAACTTGAACAAGCTGGCTATCTCCTACAACAATATTGCCAGATTTGCAACTGGGTCTACCTACAGAACCCATCATTGTAACAATCTTCAACAACTAGGATGGTTAGAGGTGCCAAATCTACAACTATTCAACCAACTAACAGTTGCCCACAAGATCTTGTATCAACCTAACACACCAATAATTACAAACCTTATCACCCCCTATAACAACCTCAAGACCCTATGCTCAACAAATAAACTACTTGTACAAATAAGTTAAACTACCAATCTGGCTGGTGATTCTCTGTTCACTAATACTGTGGGTAAAACCTGGAACTCCCTCCCCAGTGACCTAACCCCCCTTTCCTCAATAACCCTATTTAAAAGCAAACTGAAACCATACTTTAAATCACAGTGGTTATGCCCCTGTGCTAACCCTGACTAACTACCTCACTTATCTCTGGGTACTAATCACCATACCTGTATAAGCTAGTTACTTTTCTATTAACAATAAAGAGAGTGTTATTTAACAGTTTAAAAGTGTTATTAGAGATTTCTTTGTATGACTAACCATAGCTGATATGTATTAAGATTCTGTAAGCAGAATAGTAAGGAATGGCAAAAATCTGTTATGTACCTGCATTTGTTAAATGTCACTTACTGTAAATAACACTGTGATTTGTGGAGCTTTTCTCCCCGGGCCTCTACTGAAAATGGACATATATCCAGTTGGACTAGCCTGGTCAATAAATGTAAAATAAAATAAAATAAATTAAATTAATTAATTCTGCTAGGCTAAAAGTCTATTGAAACTTTCTGTATATTTCAAAAAGTCTCCTGGCCAGACTATTGTAGGAGGAATATAAGAAGGTATTTATATCTGCATCGGTAATTACGATGCTGAGATAGACCTTAGATAATGTGCAGTTAAAAGCTAGCCAACAAACGACATTTATAATACTCTAGCAAATGTATAAACCCCTAGTCATATCCTGCTCTGTTTGCTAAGCTGCGCTAAGGGGGATATGCAAAAAAAAAAAGAAAAGGACTTAAAATCAGAAAACCTGACTAGGATGGTTAAGGGTTTGGGTCAACCATCTGCACTTAAGAACCGGAGTCTAAGTACTTTCACAACTCGAAGAACAGAATTACTTTTGCGATTATTTAAAAGCGGCATTAGCCTGACCCAGAGAGCTCACAGTAAAAACGAAAAGGCAATCAGATGCTCATAGTGTGCTGCTGTAAAGAAGAAACTGAATGGGCACATGGAGTAACTCACGCTTTCAGTGATTTACCAAAGGCTTTCATAAATGCCACCTTTGCATCCTAGGTGAGATCACTTTGTATTTAGTATCATTAAAAAAATTAAAGTATTTGGAAATCGCATTTTAAACTTAATTCTGCATTTGATAAGGTCTGCGCAGAAAGGTGAGAGGGATTGGCACCTTTGTTTGATGAGTAGCGGGAGATCTTGGGAGAAAGAGATCTTATGGCCATTCCATATTAACTGATTTTGTTTTTTAGCTACCGTAAGGATGCGCTGTGTGTTTTGGAAATTTAATAACTTAACGTAGACTTGTCTTGGTATGACAGGGTCTTGAGTTTTGTACAGTGCTCTGTGGGCCCTTTCTACTGTTATCTCACTGGCACCTTCAGTGTTTTTACAAAGGCCAAAGTATGTAATGTTACATTTACATAAATAACAAATTCTATCACCAGTATAAATTATGCAATTGCACGTGTCAGAAGTTTACTATTATAAACCCTCAAAGCCATGCTATGCTCTAGAGTGAAATTATAAACTCTTGACTACTACTATGTGAACTTTAACAGTCATATACAGAAGGACTAGCACCAGGCAAGTCATATATAATAAAATTACTTAGTGACGTCAGTTACATGAACACATAGCTATCAGCATCTTAGTGGAGGAAATCTGGACAAAGCCAAAAATAATGGGGGGACAAAGGCCCACAAATATGGACAGATTTTAAATATTGCTCTTAGAACTTTAGAAAGTTGCTAGAATAACAGCTGTTGTGTTAGCATACATTCTCTCTGAAGGATATGAAGTCTGAAAATCAAATGTCTGTCAGTATTTAGTGACGCCATTCACTTGTTTGCTTCAAAACTACAAATTATATGAGGAACAGACCAAGCAATGCGTCAAACATCTGTACTTACTGCAAAAATCTGAACAGTTGAGAGGTATACATGAGCATTTCAGCGATTTAGCAGTATCACACAAAAAGAGGCATTGGTATTACTGTAGCACTGGTAATGCCACAATAAATAGAATTACACTTAAGCTGCAAAATTTCTTCAGAAACCTAATGCATTCCTCCAGTATTAAATCATTACTAATCAATACAAGCTATACAAAAATATAACTCTAGCTATCCACCACTGGGCAGGCAAACTTCACATTACCAGATACACAATGAACATTGTTACCATTGCTTTTCTTGTGGAGACCATACCTATCAACTTCTTAGAGCAAGAAATCTGGACAAAGCCTTAAACGAAAGTGGGACACAGGCCCAAAAATAGGGACAATTTTTTAAATATTGATTTTGTAAAGTCAGAAAGATGATAAAATAGCAGGTTTTGCATTAGCATTTGTTTTCTGAAGGATATGCAGTCTGAAACTCAAATGTCTGTCATTATTTTCAAACTTCAATCTTTAATGTTTTACCACTAATTTGTCAGAAAACCACAATTTTATAAAAAACGGACCAAAAATATGAGGCCAAAATCTGGACATTCTGTGAAAATCTGTACAGTTGAGAGGTATAGTGGAGACATTCGCCCTCATCCTCAGTGTATTAGTCCTCATGAACCCATCATGGTTATCTGAGTTTGATAACCCTGTATTAAACTATCCATTGTTAAAAATATAGTTTCTAATACTACAATCTTTATATTGCTTTTCTAACTTCACTCTTACCTCACCTGTTGCTTCAGCTAAACTTGCCAAACACGGACAAAATGAGCCACAGAATGGTAAAGGGAAAATAGTGATACCCCCAGGTTTTACCCCAGCATACTGATTATGTGGCCATGGAGATGATTATATTTATGAAGATGGGGGGTTAGATAAACTTAGAAAATGTGTATGTACCTGCACCGAAACACAGCACTTTGTTGGACTTGAGAATGACACAGCAGAAACTAAAATAGAAGTAAAATCCAGGCGCTTATTCGCTAATGAATAATCCAAGTGTAATTAACAAATAGGTAAGCACTTTCGCTTGTTATACTAGCTTCATCAGACCACAGTACAATCAAGTTTCAAACAGTGATTAATATAGTAATGACATCACTCTAAAAATTCAAACTCTCCAATTACATCCCATACATACATTCATTGTAACACAGCAACCATAATCAGTTAAAACACTTTTTAAAAGCACACACACAGATATCAGCACTTCAGTCTCCTAGCTTTCAAGACTGGGGATCATGATTATTTAAACCAGAGCCTCTATTGACTCATAGTTTAAAAATCCATCAGACTTCAGTAATCTTCATAAAGACTACAGAGCAATCTCAAAACAGAGGGAGGACCAAGCGCCAGCAACTAGCAGATGAGGTGGGATATCATTCAATAAAAAGGATGTGGACAACCATGACCAATTATTAGTTTGGAACATTTCAAATAAATGTTTAACTGGTTTTGAAGTGTCTGGAAGGGACTCTCTTTTATTCTAGCACAGCCACTGATTTGGCTGAGACTATTTTGGACTTGAGGCTGTTTATTAGGAACATAATGCTTAAAGTAGTGTATAATGACAGTGCCCAAGTTGAAAGTAATACACCATTTAGGAAACCTAGCCTTTTTGTTCCACAAAATTCACCAGTATTAGAAGTGTTTGGTAAAATGTGTAGGGTTGCCACCTTTTAACAAGGCCAAAGTGGGACATGGGGTGTGGCCAGTAGGACATGGGGTGTGACCAATATGACACTGGCCACATCCCCATCATGACATAACCAGAGGTGTTAAAGGAGATGCAGTATTGGCATGCGAAAGACCTGGTTTAAAAAACATTGGCATATGAAAGAACTGGTTTAAAAAACTTTGGCATATGAAAGACCTGAGGAATGAAACAGAAGAGAATTAACATTACAAACCATTTAAAAAAGGTAAAATAGTAAATGAGGTAATGTAGGGGGCATTTTGGCCATTGAAAACGGACTTTAACACAGCTTGTAGAAAATGAAATGCATTATTTTTACCACCGAACATGCCTCCCATCCCTCAAAAAAATAAAGTTAAACACATTTTCACTGTACCAAAAAGCCTCTCATAAAATGAATGAGAATGCAGAGTGGACACCATAGACCTGATTTACATTTTGACCATAGCAGTTAAGAAAAAATAAATAAACATACAGCTTTAATTTACACAGCACAATGATCTATTAACGAACAAGCCCAACAGCAGCACTGGCCATAATCGGATTATAATGAAAGCAGTACATTATAAATTTACTGAAGACATCCCTGAAAACAAAATACAAACTTTGCTACTTATAAAAGCATACTATCCTGAAACGATGACATGTTTTAGTACAATCCAAAATGCACTGCATTAACTTCTGAACATGCATTCAAAAAAAAAAAAATATATATATATATATATATATATATATATATATATATAAAAAAAGGGGAAAAAGTACATAAACATTTTTAAAAGTACTTCCTGCAAGAGCAGCTAAAATAAACTACAATGCACGGCACACCCTATGGACCCCTTTTACCTCAAAATATAGCAATTAAGAGAAATAAAAATAAACTTGTAACAGTAATTTACCCAGTACAACGATGCAATAAACAGGCAAAAGTAAAATCAACACACCCATATTCACATTACAAGAAAAGCAGGACATTTTAACCTTATTAAAGACAGCATAAAAAATAAAATGCACACATTTACAACTATAAATGAAAACGATCTTGAAACAGCTTCAGCAAGTTGGCAACATGTACCTACTAAAATAATAAATGCACTACATTACCTATTAACATTCTCCCTCAAAAGGTAGACTTATACCACATGCACATTGATTTGCAAGAACTAACAGGAAAAATTACCCAAACAGTATATCCTAACTTCTTGAAAACAGCATTAAATTGCACATATTTCCACACAAAAAATTACAAACTATGCTCGAACAGTTTCTATCTGTAAACAGTAAGTACCCTGAAAAAGCTACAACAATAGAAATATATCACACTAGATTTATCTTAAAGACTGCCCCCCATCAGAAATAAACAAAGCTTCTATACACATTTCAGCCTTTAAAAATTAACACTTCCAAATCAGACCTCAACAACCACAACAATTATAATTACATATACATACACACACACAGTTTTTATACTTTTAAAAACTACTACGTGAAAATCTCAAAATAACCACTGCACAGATGTAAATACTGCATACTGTACCCCCATTTACCTCTAAACATTACAACCTTAAATTTAAATAAAGCACAATATTCCCATTTTAAACTCCTACTTGTAAATCTCAAAATTACCACTGCACAGGTTTAAACCCTGCATGCTGCACCACCCATTTACCCCTAAACATTAAAAACTTAAATGTAAATAAAGCATACTATTCTTACTTTAAACTATTACTTGGAAATCTAAAAATTACCACTGCACAGATTTAAATACTGCGTACTGCACCCCTGTTTACCTCTAAACATTAAAAATTTAAATTTAAATAAAGCACAATATTCCCATTTTAAATAACCAGAGCCACAAAATACTATGTACTTACCACTATCTTCGCTGGGCTAGCTGGCTTCCTTCCTGCTGGAATGGCTGGCTGGATGACTGTCTCCCTGCCTGCTGGTCTGGCAGGCTGGCTAGCGCCCATACTCAGTGCCAACCCACAATTTCCCTTACAGAATGAATACATAGAAAAGAGGCTACTGGCTTAGTGGAACTCACCTGGACAACAAAGTGCAAATCATTAAACAAATTGTTTGTGGTGATGGTTACCTCAAGCAGTGAGTCAAAGAAACTATGAATAGTTTGCAATTCTTTGTGTAGCACATATGACAGTCACTACCTTGACAACTTCAGTGATGCAAAATGCCTAAAAAATCATAAATTCAAAAATAACTGTTGAAACAATGAAAGACTGAAAAAAGTGCCTGCCATGGCCAGGATATATTACCAACGTATGGATGCATGCAGCATATCTAACAATCAAGAACATATTATTTTATGGAAAATAAAAACTAATATGACATTTCTATCAGTCAGAGTTGAACTCTGCAAAACTCTTACATAGTGCAGTTTATGTTCCTTCAGATCAGCATCTCAAATCAAATGGTATGGCAGAGGAATTCAGTGCCTCTTTTAATTTTGAATTTCTTTCACATATTAAAGTATTCTAAGATGTTTCACATATCATATTAGTCCTGCAAAGCTGGAATAATGAAAAAAAAAACAGAAGTCATGTTCCTCCACTGACAGAGTCCCATTTATACAATATGCGAGTGCAATCTGAGGAAATCAAACTCAAGCCTTCAAGATGGCACTTCCTTGCAATTCATAGCTTTAAACTTCTGTACTTCGATACAACAGAAGAGACCAGAAGTGGAGGTTCCAAGATGGTGGCATTCTGGTGAGCATCTTAACAACATGGCTCTTCAAAAACAACAAATAAAACTGCCAATAGCCATGAAAAATAAGGTTCAAAAACTTTCTCTTTGGTAAATAACATATCCACGACCAAGACAATGCCTCCAGTGAAGAGTTAAATTGAGTATCCAGAGAAATATTGAACTAACTTTCTTCTAAGCAAACCACACCAGCACAAATACGTGAAAACCGCTTGATACAGTTGAATAGAGGGTAAAGGAAAAGGAAGCAGAGGCTGAGCTGACCAAAATGGTGAGTGAAACTGAAATAATGGAAGCACAAATAGTTAAAACTAAATACTCACAAAAGGTTACGCCCGAAAAAGAAACTATAATTAAAAGGCAAAGAACCACAAAACAACAAGATAACCTGAAATGCTCTACAAAATCTAAAGTGGAGCAAGCATCCAACCTAGATGACCTAAAATCTACATTACTATCTCTCCTAAGACCCATTTAAAACTTTTCAGACCAACTTTTAGGGTTTAGAAACACATTAAGTCAAATAGCTTCCTGACTAGAAAAAAATGAAGCCAAAGTATCCGAAATCAAAATGAAAATAGACAAAACTCAAAAAGAAAATGAAACGAATACCAAAAGTATGCATGAGATGCAACAGAAAATCATTGAGTTGGAGGCAAGAAGTAGGAGGAACAATATACTAATTTGAGGTATCCCAGAAAAATATGAAAAGTACAACTAATAGAAACAATAAAACTAGTTGTGGCCACCTTTAAGAGAAAAGATTCAGAAGTTGGTGAAATGGTGCTCAAAAAAGCACACAGAGTTCTTCGCAAAACATAAAATTCAGACAAATCAGAGCAAACCAAGACAAATTGATGCTAAATTTCTTAATCATTAAGATATTTATAAAATTCTAATGACAGCCAAGAAAAAATCAATTTCATGGAATGGAAGCAAAATATCGTTTGCACACGACTTACCCTTCCAAATAAAACAGCAAAGACAACAATTATCTCCATTTTGTGCTTATTTAATAGCAAAAAAATCAAGTTCCTGATGAGGTATCTGAATACATTAATCTTCCAACATAAGGATATTAACCACACAATCGAATCGGCCAAAGAAGCAAAAGCACTGTTTATGAAAATCTTCAATGAATTGCCAGATGTTATAACCCAAAAAAGCCTTGATGGGAAGATTTGGTTAGAAATAGTAAATAAATGAGAAAAGGAAAGTACGGATGGGATATTATGTTACCTTGGAATAAGGGGGGAACCAAAAATGGGTTGAACTGTGTGTTACATTAAATATTAAAAAGAACCAGCTGCTTACACAGACATTTTGATAAGTAACACTCCAATCTCTTCCTTCTCCTTCAAGCTGGACTATTTGTAGTTATAAGAGGTCAAATACACAGTTAAACAACCTGCTAGCAAAAGAAAAATTAATGTCTCTTGTTTTCAACAGACTTTGTTTAAGATCAGAAACAAGAGTTTCTAAAACAATAAATTGAATCCAGAAAGATTGAAAGGAATTATTGCAGAAGAAGTATAAAGTATGACATTTGGGAAATGAGAAACTTTCCTTATTCATGAAAATTTAACAGTTATGGACTAATTACTGAGTTTCAACCCTGTACAGACTACTGCTTCAGACTGCTAAACAATTAATTGCTTTTTTCTGTAAGGCAACATGAACTTTCAAGGAACAAATTATTCTGTTAGTAAAATCACTCAGATAGCAAAAAAAAATACATAAAAATATACAGTAAACTATTGGAAGGTAAACATGTGCATTACTCTATGAGGTAGCAATCTCCAAATTAATAAAGGAGTTGTAAAGAAGCATATTTTGTCACGTAGAAGAGAATAACAAGGTAAGAGCTAAATCATTCACATTTTTGTTGGCAAAAGTCTGCTCTTGCCAAATATCTGAGAAGCATTCACATGGTATAAGTAACAGTCATACAGAAAACAAAAATTGTAATAACTTTGTCTGAGAAGCAATCTATATAATTTTATCACAAGGGATTTTAGATATGGCTAAAGTAAATGCTCTATAACCAGAAACAATATCTTGCAAGCATTTCAGTCAGTGAAAAGTGAAGAAATACAAAAGTATGACAACTGGATAAGCTGAAGAAATACAAAATTATGAAAACTAGATAAGCTAGTAAGGTCATTCTAAGTTAAGTACAGTTTAAAATGAAGTTTATATAATTTGGGCAATACTTTTAAATATGGAGTCATGGGCCAGGAAAGGTGAGTCAGGCAGGATATACAAATCTTAGTCCACCTATTTATTGTTTTTTGTAATATAAAGGTTTAAAATATATATTAAATAGAGGTATCACAAAATGTCAAAGTTGAAGTTGCAAAAAAAGTAACATGTCTCTTGCTTGTAAACAGTTAACCTCTTCCGGTCATGGTAGTTTTGTGGGTTGGCACAGGGATAGAGATGGAAGAGTTAAGTGCTACATAAATAGAGAAATACTTGTTCACACTACAAATACATATTTATATGAACACAAGGAAAAGACAATAAAACAAACTAACATTAATGGAAAAAACAGAAAAAGGGATGTGGATAATTGACTCATGAAATATGAAAGACCACAAAAAAAAATAAAAGGAAATTATTGATGCACTTAGCTTTTAAATCAAATGCAAACATTATCCCTGGGATTCATTTATTTTCCATGCAGGAATAAGTTATTCCTGCATGGAAACAACTGTTTAAGGGCAGTAATAGTAATGAAGGTGCCCTGCCTCTGCTCCTAAACGAACACGGAGAGTGGACGAGTGCAAGGGGTGTGTCTGAGAGCAGAGCTCTCACAATACACATGCCCCTGCACTCAGGAAGTGCTGTTCAGCAATTACAATGAGCGAGAATTCTCATAGGAGGTCGCATACCTCCCAACTGTACAAATCTTCACAGAATGTCACCCATTTGTCCTGGCAAATCACTGGTATGATCTCAGGATTGAAGTCGGTAAATAGCATACATTTCAGTTTGAGACTTCTAATCCATCAGAAAACATATATTAAAACAAATCTTGTTACACTAGCAACTTTGCCAAGTTTATAAGAGCAATAATTAAAATATGTCCATAATTGGACCTCATGTTGTCAAGCTTTGTCCAGATAATTTGCATGAAGAGATTGAGAGGTATGGGGGGGTTGATAGGATGCCTGCCATATGTGCAGATGCATGCAGGAATCCAAAGCGATAAGTGTAATCTGTCTCTTCCTAGAGAAAATAACAGTAGAGAATTTTTTTCTATCAAACAGATTCAATTTAATCGTAGGTGTGCGGGTTTGCCCACTGCTTAGCTATGCATACTGTAGCTTAAATAGCTCAAGAAGATAAATAGCAAGATGCATTCAGTTGAAGCAGTATTGCAATAGTGTGATGGCCAGAGTGTTCACTTTGTGAACAGTCATTCTCAGTTTGATCCTCACTGTAGTAAATTCCATTTTCCATATGAAAGCAATTTATGAACATTTTTTTTCTGTATAACCTACTAAATAATATATATTTGTAAACTAGAGTACTGCATTAAGTGCAGATGTGGTGTCATTGTAATAATGTGGTAAAATCCACAGATAAACACAAGTGTCCCATACAGTATATGTACACATGAATCAGGGATACTAAATAAAGTTATAATGTGTAATGAATGATAAATCCATAGAATTTCCAAATCTACCACTTTCCCAAGGACCATGTTTCATTTCTTTCTAAATTAATGTGGGGGTAAGCAGGAGTAAGCAGTATTAAGTGGGTTTAAGCCTGTTTGTGTGGGGATAAGCAATGCACACACAGGTTAAGCAATTTTGAAGCTAACTCTCTGTAAGCATATTTAACCAGAAGTTAGCATTGCTTACCGTTGCGCAAACCCGTGCAAACCCTCTTACACCTGCTTAAAAGTGTGTTAATCACTCTGTTCTTCCCAGCAACCCTGTACACTATAGTCACAACAGTTAACCAGTAAGCCATCACACCTGTACATAAAATAGAGGTATACCCAAACAGATCTTCACTATAGCAAAATCACAATTTACATGTGAAAGGAATCTATAAAGAGTTTTATGTTGTATAACCTACCACATAACATATATATGTGAGCTAGAGTACTACATTTAGTCCAGATGTGAGGTGTCATTGTAATAAAGTGGTGAAATCCTCCAATAAACACAAGTACCCCATACAGTGTACGTACAAATGAATCATGGATACCAAACAAATATATAACATGTAATGAATGATAAATCAATGCCAAACAGCAAATAGTGTGCACATTTAAAAATAAGCAATGCTAAGCATTGCACACCTCTGCTTACTAGGTGTAAGCAATGCATAGCTCAGCTAAATAGATTTTCCCATTGTTATGTCCCTTTAAGCAATGCCAACCTTAGGTAAGCAGGTTTGCCCATAGCTTAGCATTTTAAAAAACATCCAATCATGGCAAAGTGCAGGAAATCAGCCCTATTTAAACCCCACAGGCGAGAATATATCTCATAACTGGTTGCAGCTTCCTCCTATAGGCACTATGGCCGGTGCTGGAGAAGGATCACGCTTCTGAGTGCAGGGCTAGGGCATCCAGGAGTCCAAGGTCATGGCAGGGCTCCTCATTAAAGACCATGGAGAGAGACTGCTGTATGGCTAGTACCAGGGGTTCCCAATATAAAGTGGAAGCCTGGGACCATCTCACCTGTGACCTCACTGGCATCCCTCAAACTGGTGAGCAGCTCAGGCATCACTATACTGACCTGAAATTGAGGAAGACAGAACTCTTGGATCAGTGGATCCAAGATGTTAGGCAGATTGGTGATGTCCCAGCAGTGTTTAAGTATCATTCTACTACCTGTTTAATAATTGCTAGCTGTTGTATATTATGGATCGGTATGGCTAAATATTCTTCTTATGTCTTTAACAGCAGCAGCAGCAGAGTGGGCTGTGAATCAGGAAGCCCATGCCTGTAGGCTGCAGAGGCTGCATTGTGAGGCAGGTTAATAATAATCCTGCATGTACTGTCATAAGAAATAAATTTAAAGGTAGTAGAAAGGTAATTGCCAGTATAAAACCTGTATTGTGTATGGGATGTACTGAATGAACCAGACAATATGGCAGGAAGAGTCTCATATAGTTTCTATGTAAATAAAAGGGTAACAGCCTGGCAATAAAGGTCTAACTCCTGGACTGCTTGTGTTTATTCTGGTATCATATGGTAATGTAGAGTTGGATTGTACTGTTGTATTAAGCATTGTTACCAACACTGTGCTACATAAATAAAATGTGTAGGAATGTCTGTATATGACTGTTGTAATCATAGGGTCATATTGTACAACTGAGAGAAAATTAGACAGAAAAAAGTAAAAAGATACACAACATAATCCAAATAGCACACTCAACTGAGATGTAAACTGTTGTATTTTTAGCACACACAGACATGGTTCTAATCCTGGGAGTGGTAGTAAGCTGTATGCAGAATCATATCCCTCAACTGTACAGATATTTTGCCAGAAAGTTCAGATAATTGGGTTAAGTTCCCTGCCTGTCACCCTGTCCCCCTGGCAAATCAGTGGGATGATCCCAGACGTTTAGTCAGCAAATAATGATATACAACTGATTGTCAGACATCATAACTATCTGAAATATAACTATAAGAACAAACCTACAAACCTGTCACTATAGCAACTCACCAAGATGTTATGAGAGTAGTATGCAAAGTATGTCCCATCTCTACCCCAATGTTGTGAAGCTATGACCAGAGTGTGTGCAGTAACAGAGTGAGACATATGTGCATAATAATAATGTGGAATCTGGTAATATGTGTGGCAACATTTAGGTAGTGTTAACAAACATTCCCTCCACAGGTCTGTCAGATATGAAAACTGTGCCTAGAAATAAAAGATTGAAATCCTGGTAATATGTGTGGCAACAGTTAGGTAGTGTTAACAAACATTCCCTCCACAGGTCTGTCAGATATGAAAACTGTGCCTAGAAATAAAAGATTGAAATCCTGGACAGGTACTGTTTAGTCTTGTATTGTATGGCATTGTTAGTGTTGCAGTTTCTCTGAATAATAAGGTATTACTCATCACTGTCATCCACACTGTGCTACATAATTAAACTGTCTAGGAAACCCTGTATAAGAGTGTTGTAATTACAAGGTCAGAATGTAAAACCATGGGAGACTTATAGACAGAAATCAGAGAAGAGATACACAGCAATATCTATATAGCACACTCAACTGTGATGTACACTATTTTATTTTTAGCAGACACAGCCATGATTCGAATCCTGGGAGTGGTAGTACACTGTATGCAGAATCATAACCCTCAACTGTACAGATTTGTCCAGAATGTCCAGATAATTGGCCTATATCCGCTGTCTGTTACCCTGTCCCCTGGCAAATCAGTGTGATGATCTCTGACATTTAGGCAGTATTTAATGACATATAACTGACTGTCAGACTTGTAAATATTCAGAAAATATATATGAAAACAAACCTGTCATTGT
>NC_056725.1:1183874752-1183884752 GCF_019279795.1 Protopterus annectens | reverse complement strand
AATGACTGGTGCAGAGGCCATCACCTGATCATGTGCATCACCTACAAAATCCATGCTGCAATGTATTCAAAGCAGCTCAATCCATGTAGTGGAGAGAGGCAGAGAGAGAGAGGGAGAGAGAGAGTGAGAAAGAGAGAATGAAAAAACAAACACATCCATCCATCCACACAGCAAACTGTATCCAGAAGAGACAACATTCCCACAACAGGTATGTGAAGTATATATGCATGCAACTGAATGTAGTACTTGGTCCATAATAATGGGATAGATGATGTGGAATGATTTATATGTGCCATCAGGTGTTGTTGTAATGATGTGCAGCTGAACAACTGCTATGGACAATAGTGTCTGTCCCTGTGGGCAGTGGGTGATACCTGTCAACTGTGCAGATCAGCACTGACTGACAAGATGTAAGCCATCACAGTGTGTGTTGTGTACTGCAAGACATGTATATTAGTGTGGCCAACAGCTGGTGGTGGAAGTAATGCCTTTATGATAGACACGTGAGTTTCAGAGCCCACCACTTGCAGGACAGTCATGTTAATGTATAATGTAACATGCACAAATGTGTGTAACAGGCTTACCTGCAATCTGTCCCTATATATACCCCCTAATATTAGGCTGTATCCACATGTGACACCTGTCTATATTGTAGCAAGGCAGAACAGTGCAGCTGTGTAGGAAGGAGAGTTAGAGAGTGTGGATCTGATGTCTGAATGCATCATATATATATATATCTATATATATATATATATATATAAATATATATATATATATATATATATATATATATATATATATATATATATATATATATATGTATATATATATATATATATATATATATATATATATACATATATATATACATATATATATGTATATATATATATATATATATATATATACACACACACACATGTATGTCTACAGATATACAGACATCTATATATGTGTGTGTGTATATATATGTATATATATATATATATATATATATATATATATATATATATATATACATGTATGTATACATATATACAAACACACACACATATTTATACATGTCCCCAACTGTTGAATGACAGTGCTGCACGATATGTGTGAGGGAACATCACAAATACCAATGCACACATATATATAAAGCAGTAAGTGGGTGCAAAATGGATGGTTATGTCAGGTGTGAACCCTATGTTGGGAACACATTGCCTTTGTTTGTGAAGGTGGGATCGGTAATTTGGGAAGGATAGTAGGTATATTTGGGGAGGTAGGTTGGGTTGGAAGACAACAAGACAGCGTATAGGGGCAGTATTTAATGCATGTGGTGTGTAAACTCCTTTCATGGGGAGTGTTGTATGTGATGTGGAAGCACATGAGCCCCCGTATGGAAACAATGGGACCATGTTCCCCACCCATGGGCAGTCACAACATATTCTTCACAGCCCTGAAGGTGCCTGGGGTTGGGGCTGAGCAGGAGGGCCTTAAGGTGTTGTAGCACATCCCTCAAGTGTCTGTGGAGCTCCCATGCATCAGACCTTGGACCTGACTTTGGGTGACAAGATCCTGTCTTTGTGTGCTCCCAGGGGGTGAACAGCATCCCCTGAGGTAGTTACACCTGAAGGTAATGCAGGACCAGTAGATGGGGACATCCCAGGGTGGATCCCAGATGTGATGTGGCCTGGTAACATGGCCAGATGAGGTGGGAGAGGTGGTTCTGCTGGCAATTGTTTCCCAGACATGCTATTGTGTCACTGTTATAGAACAGATGTGGATAGTAATAGTCCATTCCCGGATTATGTCTAACAGCATGCATAGCTATCTTCATTGACACAAAAGAACAGATGTGCAGCAGTCACATATCAAACAGAACACATGCATATATGGAACGATAGTGGCCCTTACAATGGCATGCAGGTGACATTGTCTGTAACAGTCCACCAATGATAGTGTTTCATCATGGAACATGACTACAAACACATAGCACAAATTGTTTTACAATACAATATATGTCCCAATGGTAGGTCTTTTGTAGACATACTCGTTGAGTTGTGTGATCAGATTGTTGTTGCAGATATGGTGGGGGGGGGAGATGTGTATTAACAGTTATGATAACCTTGCAGTATGAGGTCCTCAGACCTGTTTGCCTCTTTATGTCTTTCAGGCAATATGTCCAGGGAATGGCTGCCTATGTAAACAGCGGAGGAGAATGATGTCATCATCACATACCTGGTGCAGCACTACAACACCCTGTTTAGGCATGCAGCCCATGATCTGCAGGAGAGGACCACACTGTGGAACGATCTTGTCCACAGGATAAATGATGTTGGCCTGCATAACCGCAGTTATGAGCAGGTTCAACATTGATGCACTGATCTACTCTGCCATGCCTGTTGGAGTGCTCTGCGGTTAGGGGGGACCAGCTTACAACAAGCAGGGTCATGCCATCCAGCCCTCTGACACATGTCGAGGACCTCCTCACCAGCCTCAGGGCACCTGCCTGCCCGCAAACAGAACACCTGGCAGAGAGCATACTGGAGGTGAGTGCCACCCACACAGTGGTAGATTAGCATGCAGGTAAAGCCACAAGGCACATCAGTAGACCACTGTTGCATATCCATCTGCATCTGTAGAGTTAAATCATGCATATGTAAGATGAAATATACACAGTCCTTTGCTGCATTTTAGTAATAAACAGATGTACATATTCTGTAGCATTGTGGGTTTGTACTGTTGATGTACTGCAATGCTGCACCCACTCTGTACTAATGCCACAGATGTGGCTACTGATATTACATCTCTCACACAATTATGTATGTCCCTCTGGTATACCCCCGGGGCAGCAGCCTGTAGCTGATGAGTATGGTGTTTGTTCAGATTTGCCAATGCACGGGTCATGGTATTGCCATGGTATATTCCATTCACACATTTTACACACCTACCCATAATGCATGCTGTACATGTTCATGTATTGTTACTGTTAACTGCACTGCATCACAGTGGTCACCATGATGGTGTATCTGAAGGGTATGTAAGAATCCTGCAACATAACTAACAACCTGTCATTGCAAGATGTGTGCACAGAGGAAAAATGGCCTACAGTAGGGACATGTCTGAAACATCACCCTTACACAGTACTACAACAGTGTATATACCACTATTACAATGGCAACTGTTACACTATGGCATATCACAATACTGCATTCCACAACCCTTACATCCTGCAATGTGGTCCTAACATGAGCAATGAATGTGGAGTTAGGACAGCAAATATGGGGAATACATACCTTAACAAACACTGGAAGCATATGTGTGCATGCACTCCAGATAACATATTGTGGAAGCAGCTTTTGAGGTACTGACAGCATGCATTCTTCATGTGTATGGACCTTCCAGCAAGTACAGGTCCCCAGTGTCATACCAATAAATGGTCTGCTGTCCAAGATGTTTGGCCATCAAATGTGCCCGCTTACCTGCAAGAGAGGCAGCCATAGCTTACACACATCTTACATGCCATGGAATGGATCAAATATCCAACAGTTAGCACCCAGCAGTTGGAAATGTAGCCATACCTCACCATTGCATATACCATGGCAAACAGTGCAGACAGTGATGCATGTGGAGGGGATGTATGGGACAGGATTAATGTAGAAAATAAACAGATGGCCATCCAAGACAGATGATGACACACGTTGCAAACTGGTCATGCAGGCTGCCTAGAAACATGCCACAACACTGAGGGAGTTGCAGGAATGTCTAGCAAGTACTGGCTGTGCAGTACCCATGTCAGCAATTGCCTGGAATCTGCATAAATGTGGCCCATGGGTTAGGGTAATCGGATGGGACAGTTGTACCACATAATACATCAGCCAGGCCTCTCTACAGGTAGCGTATGCATAACAGCAAAGGTCCCCAAAAGGCATGCATTGCAATGTGTACTGATGTACCAAGACCATGTTGGAAACCTACAGACAGTATCAATTAAGATATATGCGCTGCACAACTAGCACCTCACCCTACCTCAGGCCCACCATCCCCATCTGTACCTTGCTTGTGCCAGTGTACACCTGTATGTTTGCCTTTCATTATCAGAGACTAGGCTGGTACACATGGTGTTCAGTGTTTGGGACACTGCAAAGTGACACACATGTGTAGGCCATAGTTGTCAAGCATCTGTAAAAAGGCTGAGGGTGAGGAGGGGATGTTATCATGACACAACAGTGCACTGAAGCAGAGATCCAAAGGATGCAACAAATGGCTGTATCTGCACACAGTCAAGGTCAGGAACTGTGGCAGACATAACCCTGTCTCCACAGCAATAGTGACGGTACTGTGTGACCTCCAAGGGATGTGCATATGGGTTGACCTTGCAATCATGCAGAGTTGGGGGACATTTGTAGGGCAGACTGACCAAATACTGGCAAATGCAGATGGCCCATGCTAGTATACCCCTGCCAGAAATTGTGACTGCTGTAGTACACATAACAGTAGGTGCAACAAACCATCATGATAAGGGCAAGCACACATATGCACCCACAAATTGTATGCATCTCAATCAGCATCTGCACAACTAACACATTTCTTTGACACTGCATTAGACTGCACAGATCATATGTCACAGATCAGGTTTGTGTAATTTTTACATATGCAGTAATGTGGTCCCATGGCATATCAAAGAAGAGGGCATCATATCAATAACTTTATGTACACTCCCCATAGCCATGGTAAGATTTGACGGTTGCCAGTGTAATTGCATTTTATTGGCCATACATGCACCGCTGATGATGAGATCTGTAAATCAGACATCAGGCATTCAAAGTGACATCTGTCCACATATCATCCCATGTATGTGTCAGACAAACACATAGGGGTGGTGAGCAGCAGAGCAAACATAACTGATACACATATATTCATTCAGCAATGGTGTGTATACCTGTGAGTTATGGTGCATAGTACATGCCAGGTGCCAGACAGGTGCACAGCAATACTGTGTACATGGATGCAGTGTGTTCCAGGGGAAGGGGAATCACCTACTAATACAACCCATGCATCACAGAGATGTATAATGTTGCTAGCAGGAATTGATTATAGCTGCACTACATGCTGTTGAGTGCCATATGTCATGCATGTTGACAGATGGGTAATGGGAGGTCTGTGTGTAATATCTTTGTGCAACCTTAAGTGTGTGTGTGTGTGAGGGGGGTTAATTTGTCTGTAAGTGCAATCTGGTGGAGAGGGGTTGATGTTTGTAAGATGCATGTGTGTATGTGTGTGTGTGTTTGTGTGTGTGTCCATGTATGCACATGTGTGAGTGTGGGGTTTTTCATACCTCTCAACTTCTCTTTGAAATTGTGCAGTACATGGACATGGACAGACACATGAGACACCAGGGATACCTTTTTGACATGTAATCTCAGGACAGCTGATAGTATAATAACGTTTGTAGCATGAAACATGCATTGAGAGGGAAAACTAGACACCAGGGATACTGTTTTAATTGCAATCAGCAAAAAGGTGAAAGAATACCCATGTATGCAGCACTACAGATGCATTGGGGAATTACTAGACAACACCAGAGAGTGTTCCCAAATATTAACTGTAGTCCACATAAAAAGTTAATAGAGCAACAGATATTGCATCTACTGAACAATAGTTACGTATGACACTCCAGTGCGTGACATTATTAAGTGACTGTAGTAGCCCATAACATATGGGGGCCATGCTTAAGATATCTGGACAAACCCAGGGCGACCACAGGATGACATCAGGGAGTCTTTGAAAAAATGATTCCAGTCAAGTCAAAGAGTTAATGGAGTAATAGGTCATGTATTGTGATCACTTTTCTAGACAATTAGAAGAATGATACATTAATAATTGGTATTATTGACTGTAATTATTCAAGACTGATGCAGGATGGGGAACTTAAGAGAATAAACTAGGGACAGTCTGTAAACTCAAGGAAAGGTTAGCAGTATGGTGGAATGTTAGTGTGTGTGTGTGTGTGTGTGTGTGTGTGTGTGTGTGTGTGTGTGTGTGTGTGTGTGTACTGTTAAGCAATGACTTACAGGTCTTAAAGTGCATTTCTTTTTTTCCCCTCACAGGTGGCGAGGTGGTTCAGGGTCCATCCTGCAGGCAATCTGATGTTGGTGTCCATACAGACACTGAAAATGCTAATAGGTGCATTGAGGCATAGGTGGGGTTGTCAGGGGCTGAAGCTGTGCCATCTTTTGACATCCCGCTGTTATCCACCCCATCCCCGCACAGAGTCACAATGCCTATACATACCCCATCACCAGTGGCCATAGCAGAGGGACAGTTGGCAGTAGTGGCATGGGACAGGACAGAGTGGTATCTATGGCACATGTCTGGACACAGCAGCCATAGCCTGATGTCCGGTGGGGTACCACATAGGCAGATGTACAGGGGTGCTCATTGGAGGGCTGTTGGTCATTATGCCCCTGGCAGAAGTGCCACATCTGGTACCACCAGATGCATGTTTCAGGCTGTCATTGAGGCACAGGCATGTATGGAATGGTACACCAGACAGATTCTGAGGTTGCAGAGGGCTACTCATTCAGCTGTTACTGACAACATCAGTGATCTTGCAGGTGCCCTCCATTATTTTTCAGAGGTCATGGATAGACGGTTGGGTGAGATGGTGGGAATTCTCGACTGTGGAATGTCCATGCTTGAGCATATGGTGGGAGTGGTGCAACAGCCACATGGACATATACCAGCAACACCAACAGCTGGAGGTCAACATGGACATGCAAGAACACCAAGCTGCTCATGTAGTGGCAGTACCAGCCGCAGCACTGCAGGGGGGCACTGTCCACACCACAGCACACCACAGCAGGCCACATGCACGTGGCCCTGGCCAGTCCCAGGAGGGACCTAGATCCAGCGGACATATGTCATCATCAGGGGAGAGTATCATATCATGGCTTGTACCTGGTCATTCCCGTGGAACCCCTGTCAGGCATTCGTGTCCATGGCTGGAGATGCTGAACTGCACACCCTGCCAGGTATGGCCTGCAGCTGTCCAGCAAACACCTGTATAGTGCAGCCACATGGCAGAACTCTGTGCATGCATACTCACACACAATACAAACACAGCTAGGGCAACCCCATACCTACACACACCACATCACCATGGCCATATCAATAATTAAACCCTCCTCACTCACACACATGGTGTCAAACGTATGGCTCAGCCTAGGTCTCTGGCAAACCAACAACACACCCTGTGCATATGATAATACCTGTGCCACATCCCTGTCATCCATAACATCGATGCAGGGACAGGCTAATATGGTTCTGATGAACACAGTGACTGTACTATGGTGTACCAGTGTAATGCTGTGTAACATGTTGTCATCAGCAAAGTTTAATGCTTACCTGTCAGGAAGTGTAACTGTCTAGCCATGATGCATTATAGCTGTTATTAACACTTAGTGATTGTGGTCTCCATAATGTAATCTGTTTGTGTTGTAGATGTCCATGTGTCAGCAAGATGGTCTGCTGTTGTATTCTACAAGGGGTATGGCACTGTGGTGACACCTTGGCTGTGCCATATCCTGGGTACAGGTGAACACATGTCACAGGTCTGTATAACAGTTACTGTATGTGCCACATGGTTGATAGGTTTGGGGTGGTGTATACAGGTGAGTGCATGGTGGCTGCTGTCAGCAGCCCTTCTACAGTAGTCAGTGGTAAGTGTACTGAGTGGTACACATCACATGTTTGTATATAACACACACAGAGGCTTTGGTGTTAATGCAATACACAGAGAATACTGTACACGTGGATGTATGTACCTGTGCAAGGAACACATTGTAGCCTATGTAATTCCATCAAGCCAGAATAGGCACAACAACACATTGGGAAATAAGCAGTCCGCTAGTTTAATGTCATTGACTATGGTACTGGAAGTGTATATGTCCCCTTCCCCAATGTAGTGCAATCCTCAACTCGGTAAACATAGGTGCGCTGGTGTGGATGGCACAGCCCTACCTTTTGGAGGATGAAAGGTGTTGTAGAACCACAGACAGTATGATAGAAAACTACTTAACCTGTTACCATGAACTGTACAGTATTACGAGCAGCTAACCAGGGGATACACTCAACAGTAACTGCAATGATGGTGGCTGTATCCACAACAGCCACACCCAGCTATATATACCAACTCCAGTATCGCTGCATACCTATACAGTGGGGAAGAGGACATTTTCACATCTACCACTAGTTGTGATGGAATGTATTTCCACAGGATGATACCTGTGAAATGTTAGCATATGCCAGGCAGTTCTCAGACAGATGACCTCCTGGGACATGTATATTCTGCAAACGGAAGTAGATTCCTTGACATACACATAAACTCTTACTTGGATACACTGGGACTAGACCCCCTATCTAGGTATGTAGTGATACTGATGTGTGTGGCCTTAATTGCACACACCACACAGCTTTTAGCATGAGGTGTGTTCCAGGTTACATGTTACGTGAAGAACATCCCCAGGCCTGATCAGTATGGTAATGGAGGATGTCCTGGTTGTTTATGGAAAGTACATAGTGTGGCATACTGTCATATACACACTGACAAACACATAACAGTCAGACACACATCTGGGAGACCTGGGCTTATCAGTGCTAGCTACCTTGGCAGTGTGTCCATTCTGTTACAGATAAGTTGCACATGGCACATGCATAACTGGGCTGGATAGTGTTATCAGTTACCTGTATGGTTTATGGTGACAGTGGTCACCATACAGTGGAACACGGGACATGTGCCAGGGGTACCATGGTGTAAAGGCAGTATACCCAACACCCACACCCCACAGTGGATATTGTATGCACTGAAACACATGATAACATTCTGACATACCCACCATCACACATTGACCAGGACTGCAATACAACCCCTTGTCTATCCCAAGAGTGCTACTACAGTGATATGCATCTAATTCACATGCCACAGGCATAGTAGGGTGATGCATTGTCATGGCTCTCCTACGGTCAGCAACATCACTATCCCTAATACTGTGTGCCAAGGCATATTGTATAAGGAGAATGTGGCCTCTGAATGCTGTACCCTACAAATATACACACATGCACACATACACACACTTGCCAGAACTCAGTGGGTATCCCATGCCTATCAACCCATTTGTATAACAGTGTTGTGCTAGTGCTGCAAGGCCCAGGGTGCCCTTAGGAAGAAGAGTGAAAGAAGGTACATGTAATGTCCGGTACAGCAGCAGCCACATCTAACTATGACAATGGGGGGTGTGGTGGGTGTGAAGGGCCTCTGGCTATCCTCAACTACAGGTCTACAAACATACAGACACTGATATTCTCAGTAATGCACACGTACACATTTCTCAGTACTGGGGTCCATCGGTGCAGGTGTTCATAGGTGTGTACCAGACTATTGTCAATGGAGAGATGGGAAGTGTAGGGGATGTGTGTACAATGGTATCATGCCACCTGCCATGTGCCAGCAAGCCATCTATCAACAGATACCACAGGGGTGATCCTCAGGGTGAGAGTTACATGCAACAGACAATCATCTGGTTGCCTCTTGCAGATGGCCAGTGAGGTGCTCCAGTTGACATGTATGCAACATGTATTATATAACATGGTCAGTGTCTGTTTTGGAGACCTGTACCCAAGCATGTTCTGTTGACTGGTGAGTGTAGTTGAGATATCCATGACATGTTGTGTGTACAGGGTATGGATTCCTAGCTATAGCATTCATAATACAGCTGGGCAGACATGTCAGCATCAGTCAAGCATAGATTGCCTGTAAGTAGCCAAGATGGATACCTGACATTAGCACAGATGTACAGAGGACAGACAGACATCAGGTAGCCAACTAGCAAATAGATGTCTGACACAGATAGGTATGCAATTACTACATGACGGCAGCCCTCACTGACATGTGCTATACACACAATAGTCTACAGTTATTTTTCACATATCAGATCGTTATCCAGTAGGAAATATT
>NC_056725.1:1183689752-1183872252 GCF_019279795.1 Protopterus annectens | reverse complement strand
CCACAACCATTGTTAACACAGCCACATATGGTAAGCGTGCTTAATATTACAGTATATGGACTGTCTGATCAACCACATCCTCATATGTGCCACTCACACGCTAACCCTACATGTAATGCACCAATACACAGTGTATTCTGATGCCTGACTATGGTATGGGACATGTGTGTATTTGGCCCTACAAATATGTAAGCCGATAGGGTACCATATGCCTGAGCAGCACGCAACATCAGATAGAACAGGACCAAGAACAATTACATCTACCACAGTCTGTACACAGGCCAAGTTAGATATTCGCAATACACACACTGTCGACAATCACCATAAGTCTAAATAACTACTCTTGATTTACAATGTTAATACTTTTTACCTCAGATATTGCCTCTGTTAAATGAGATATTTTATCTGTAATTTGTATAACCTAAACTTTCACTGCCATTTTTTTCTTTAGAGATTATATGTTTAAATGCAATTTTTACTAGTACTTTAGTACTTACTATGACAAAAAGAAAACTTCTATTGTAACATTGTTTGTAATTTTGTCTGTAATTATTGTTTGTTTTTGGAGCTTTTTTCCCCAGGACTCCATTGAAAACAGGTTCTTCTAGGCCCAATGAACTATCCTGGTTAACCAACTGCAAATAAATAAAATAAATAAAGTACACAGACCTCACTACTGTACACACTACGAAAGAATGTCCAAGTTTTGTCCTCAAGTATAATCCCTACTATACATAACATGTCTTGCAGTCTGATATCTCACTGGCTTTTTATCAGGTGTGATGTCAATAAATAATGGTGTACTGAACATATGCACCTCTTACTGTGTGACATATGTACAAAGGTTGACGGAGTTGTGACTGGAAGCACAAACACAGGGCCAATATTGACATGTTGTTGTGATAACCTCATTCATTTACTGGTGTAACAGGGTTTGTTGTGACATATGTCTTATGAGGGATATGAAGTCAATAACTCTCATGGCTGTCACCATTTACTGACTGCAATCCTCAGACTATGCAACTGCATTTCTAAAGATAGTTAATCTGTGAGTAACACAACACACATAAGACTTCAAGCAATGGCCAGTCTGCAGATAGCCCTAGAGTTTGGAGTTTACTCAAACACATAACACTGTCATGACAGATACTAAATCATGTAGACCAGCCATATCCACACAAACCCAATTAAACCAACATTACTTTAAATGCAGAAGAGCAAGACTTACATTCTGTAGTCATATCTGGAACATCCCCCTCCTGTTTGTTGGCCTGTCTCCACAGTGTATGTTGTAAGAGGTATATCCCACTACC
The DNA here is from genome assembly GCF_019279795.1 of Protopterus annectens. NCBI lineage: Eukaryota > Metazoa > Chordata > Ceratodontiformes > Protopteridae > Protopterus > Protopterus annectens. The sequence continues at coordinate 1,183,870,939 of NC_056725.1, read as the reverse complement.
CTCTGTGATGCTGTTTGCCAAACACCGGCTTGAAGTCCTGCTCACAGTGAATGAAATGGGCCAACACCCACATGATGTTCCTAGTTATAAGAGTGTGTTTCCATGCAATTGGCTATTGGAATGTTACCACAGCTGTTCCACATGCAATCAGCTAGTGTAGGACTGCAATTTGTGCACAGGCCATCAGCTGATCATGAGCATCACTTACAAAACACAAGCTGCTGCCTAAGCAAACGAGGTGTACTTCTCCACATCCACCAGAGAGGGAGTGAGAGAGACAGACAGAGACAAAGTAAAAAAGGGAGGGGGTAGGACAGTAAAAGCTAAGCATGTTTGTGTTACACGCTTACCAGTACGGGGTTTCAAACCCTGCCTGACTATGTATTGCTATTACATTTTGATGCAGTTATTGCATGCGCCACAGAGCTTACATGTTGGAGAGCTGTCCAAAGGTATATTTGAAGGTGAGTGACATCAGCAACAGTGATAAAGGAGGGATGAGGTAGGTGTAGTACATGTGCCTGTCCACAAGAACAGGTGTCAAGGACGACACAGCCACACTCTCTCAGGGACTCACACACATTATCACAGCTGGCAGGGTGAGGATTAGAATTCCTAACTAACTAGTTTGTTACACTACAGTACTACGCAGGTATCACATGCACCACAGAGGTTATCAGGTTGATATATGGGCAAAGGGTATGTCAAGATGACTGACATCAGAAGGCATGTTTCAGTAGGGCAATGGGAGGTGTAGTGAGTGTGAATGGCATCCAAATCATTAATCTCCACACACACACACACAGACACAGGTTTGCCAGTACTGGCATGCATGGGTTCATTGCTTCAGAGTTGTGCAGTGGTTGACTGTGCCAGAACGCTGTACAAAGCTAGGCAAAGGGTATAATTTGGCATCAGGCCATATGACAATGGTCTGCAGTGTGGCTCAGGAGTGTAGTCTCTGGACTGGCCCAGACAGGTGGATATTGTATTCACCATCCACTCATCTGGGTTACTATTGTGGGTGGCCAGTGCTGTGCAATGCTTGCCATGTATGTGTTCTATATTCCATAACATGGACGGTGTCTGGGATGTGCACATGTCCCACATGCATGTTCTGTGACATGTGGAAGCGTACCTGGGGTGTCTGGTGCATGTTGGGTGGACAAATTGTTATCATCTGATGTGACATTCCTGACCTCATGTGATGAGAACTGGTATTGGAACTCAGGTTGACCCTGCACCTACATTGACAGCATGATACAGGTATTCACTGGTGTTAGTGGCATCTGTCCATACAGAGCATGTGTATAAGGCATGGTATTTCCTTTGTGGGGTACATTTGCTGACTGTACAGTTGTTGCAGGCATCCAGTGGGGAACATAGCAAATGGCCACTGTATTCAAAGATTTGCCTATTGTAGGGATGGGATAGGGTGCCATGTCCTTTGTAGTCCACTGCAATCACACCATGGTTACTATCTGTGGGCACTATTTAGGTAAGGAACAACATAGTGGTTGTTGCCTAGCCAAGTGTGTTTGTGTATGAGACATGGGTGGAGAGTGTTCTCTGGGTAATACAATGGTTTCCTATATTGTTACCCAATCCATAGTGTCACATGTAGGGGTATGGATTGTCTATACAAGCCTCTCTGCTGTTTGACATATGTTGTCCTTGTAAGGTGGACATTGTGACATATAATAGGCCCACCATATAAGAATTATGCAAAACCCACTCCACAATGAGTCTTGCTATTACACAATCACAGCTCTCTCCACACAGAATGCTGATGACAAACATACACACACACACACACACACACACACACACATGGAGTCCCACAGTTGCCATGTCTGGGATTAGAACTCCTACCTAACTAGTACATCACATTATAGCATTATACAGTTATAGCATGTGCCACAGAGCTTACAGAGCTACTCCTTAACCAAAGGTGTATTTCAAGGTGAATGACATCAGCAGGCTTGCCAAAGAAGGGCAATGGAAATTGTAGTGACTGTGAATCATCTCAAAAGCATTGATCCCTACACAGCAAACAAACACACACACACACAGAGTTTCACAGTTACCATCTCTGGGGTTAGAATTCCTACCTAACTAGTACATCACACTACAGCAATGCGCAGTTATAGCACGTGCCATGGAGCTTACTGGGTTACTTCTTCACCAAAGTTGTATTTCAAAGTGAATTACATCAGCAGGCTTGCCATAGTAGAGCAATGGAAAGTGATTTGACTGTGAATGACCTCAAAAACAATGATCCCTACAAAGACAAACAATGACACACACACAGAGTTTCACAGTTACCATGTCTGGGATTTGAACTCCTACCTAACTAGCATTTCAAACTATAGTATTACTCAGGTCAGGTTCAGCACACGCCACAGAGCTTATAGAGTTACTCCTTCACTAAAGGTGTATTTCAAGGTGAATGACATCAGCAGGCTTGCCAAAGTAGGACAATGGAAAGTGTAGTGACTGTGAATGGCCACAAAGTTCTTGGTTTCACAAAAGCATTGAACCCTACACAGACAAACACACAGTCTCATAGTTGCCATGTTTGGGATTTGAGCTCCTACCGAACTAGTACATCACATTATAGCATTACGCAGTTATAGCACATGCCACAGAGATTATAAAGGTATTTTTTCCCAAAGGTGCATTTCAAGGTGAATGACATTAGCAGGCTTGCCAAAGTAGGGCAATGGAAGTGTAGTTCATACGTTCATAGGTTCATAGGTTGGTACTAGGGCCTATACAAGCCTAGCCATAACAATTCCATGGCTATTTCTTCCCACAACATTTACTTCCCTAGACCCCTGTCTAACAGGGTGACTGACATGATCCCCGGGGTGAATTTCTTATCTCCCATCTAATCATCAAGGTTCCTTTTGAAGAAGGCCAAACAGGCACTCTTCCTGATATGTATGGGCAGTCTTTTCCAGAGTCTGGGGAGGCTCTGGGTCAGGAACCCATCCCTCCAGCATGTTTTGTTCATTATGATGACAAGGTTTAGATCCCTGGAGCGTGTGGCTCTGAGAGATTGGGATTTCTTTAAGTGTAGCATGTCCAACAGCTCTGGATTTGACATGGCCTTGTATGTTAAGCAGAGATCGCCTCTGAGTAGAAGATATGCAACAGGGTATAGGTAGATGATTTTTAGATGGTCAGCATAGGGCATCTGCTTTAGGCCTCTGATTAATTTAGTGAGGTATTTCTGCAGCTTTCCTAGTTGTTGCAGATGTCTTGAGAGGTACATACCAAACGGGGAGTTGTATTCTATAATGCGTCTACTAAGAGATGACTACAGTGGGACAATGACCTCCTTTTTTCTGAATGAAAATCCCTTAGTGATGAGGTGTGCCATATAGGCAGATTTCCTGACTGTTGTGGCAATGTGGTTATCAAAGGTGAGACCACTGTCCACCTGTGTCCCTAAGTCTCTTATCACACTTTGGATGTTTAGTGTACTGCCACCTATGTAGTAATTCATGGGTACATGTTTCTTCCCATAGGGGATAACTATATATTTCTTGGCATTGAGCTTGAGCCCATGGCTCTGGCACCAAGCATCTGTTTCTGTAATGCCCTTTCGTAGAATATCTATATAATTTGGAGATTCAATAATGGCTCCCAGTTTGCAGTCATCTGCGACCTTTGTTAGGCAGAGTCCATTTGTGTTGGCCTGTACTTCTTAGCAGTAGATGCCATACAAGAGCAGTCCCAGAACTAAACCCTGGGGTACTCCAATTGTCACTTGTCCGGAGCTGGATTTGGAGTCGGCTACTTTTACAGTGTGGGTTCTGTAAGTAAGCCAGTTGGCAACCCATTGAGTGACGTAGGGATTAATGCCCAGCTTAATAAATTAATCTATGATTCCAGACTGGGGGATGGTGTTGAAGGCCTTGGCGAGGTCTGGATAGGCTGTATGGCCCTCCTTACCCTCATACACAGCTTTGGAGACTGATTTGAAGATGTCAGTCAGGTTCAGGAGACAAGATTGGCCCTTCACAAACCCAACCTGGGTGGGATCCAGTGTTTGAAGGTTGCCAGTGTCCTTGTTTATAAGTTCCATGATAATATGTTCCATGGCCTTGCAGATCAGGCTTGTCAGACTGATGGGACAGTAGTTCCCAGGATCCAAGTTGGATCCCCCCTTGTGGAGTGGGATAACTGTAGCTGTGCATCACTCAGTGGGCATGAAGCCTGAGGTGAGGCTATGATTAAACATGGCACTTAGGTGAGGTGCCAGTTCTTTTTGTAGTTCATGTAGTACACAGCCCGGGATGTTGTCTGATCCTGTGGATGCTGTATTCTTAGGTTTGGAGAGTGTGATTTTTACCTGTGTGGCCATTATTACAGGAATCTGGCAATCTTTTGGTATTGAGATGGACCATTTAGAGGGTGTGAGGGGGTACAGTTGGCATTCAATTGAACTGCCAGGATATTGGCAATATTCTTGGGATCACTATATTTAATGCCATTCTGTTGTAGCTCAGAGCAGATCTGAGCATTGGCATTTAGAGTCCTGACATAGCTATAGAATGGCTTGCGGTTGTCTTTAGAATCTTTGGCTATATTATTTTCGTAACTAGCGTTGGAGGATTTTATGATGGATTTCAGCTTCTTATTGAGACTGGTAAGGGAGTTTTTTGCATCCTGTGATATTCCTCTTCTCTGCAACAGTTTCTTCCTTTTGTTGCAAAGTTTGTTTATGGCAGGGGACCACCAGATTGACTTCCTTTTCTTGGAGGTGAGCGTCTTGGTTCTATTTGGGATGGCAAGATTCATGCACGAGTGGATGTGTTCATACAGTGCCTTAGTGTAGGATCAGATCAGTCAACCTTTATTTCCCGTCTGCATGGGTGTCATGAAGTTTGCCACTTCTGACTTGTGTAGCATGAAGTTGGCTTTGGAGAAGTTTTTTTATGGAGGTTTCCTTACTGGGGGTGGGGTGGGGGAGGGATGTGGATGTCAAGGGCGATTAGCTTATGGCCAGACCTGACCACCGAGGGAGTGACCATAGGTGTGGAGCATCAATTTCCCATGAAGGCAATGACCAGGTCTAGGATATTGGAGCCCCTGGTGGGATAATGGGTTAATTGATCCAGGGCACTGGGAATTATGAATTCCAAAACCTTTGGGCAAAGGTGTTGGTACATGAGTAGTTTTTCCCAGTTAATGGCAGGGTAGTTGAAATCACCCAGTATTAGGGTGCTTGGTTGTATCTTAATATTTTCCAGTATGTTTAGAAAGTTGTAGTGAGAATCTTGGGGCATGGTGGGGGATCTGTAGCAAGCTATACAATTTGGATTGCAGTCCTACATAGTGTTAGTTGCACCTGGAGAATTTCAGACGCATTGTGGTGGGCAACTAGCCTGGTGGTGTGAATATTCATATTGAATATGGACACTCCTCCACCTTTAGTGTTTTGGTCCTGGTTTGGTGGCTGACAGGTGTGGTACGAGTTGTAGCCTGGTATTGCAGGGGTGCTCTCTGGAGCCTTGAACCAGGTCTCTGTTATGGCACAGATATCGATGTTCTCCATGTTTAGGAGTGCCTAGTGACTGTGAATGGCCACTAAAGCATTGATCCCTACACACACACACACACACACACACACACACACACACACACACACACACACACACACACACACACAAAACCAAACACACACCCACACAGTCTCACAGTTGTCGTGTCTGGGATTAGAACTCTTACCTAACTAGTACATCACACTATAATATTACCCAGTTATAGCATGTGCCACAGAGCTTATAGGGCTACTCCCCTCATCAAAGATGTATTTCAAGGTGAATGATATCAGCAGGCTTGCCAAAGTAGGGCAATGGGGAGTGTAGTGACTGTGAATGGCCACAAAAGCATTGATCCCTACACACACACACACACACACACACACACACACACACACACACACACACACACACACACACACACACACACACACACACACACACACACACACACACACACACACACACACACACACAGGTTTACGTTTAACAGGTACATGCATACAACTGCTAGATGAATAATGACTTGTGCAGTCATGTTGCACAGTTATCACAACCACCACAGTCACAATAGTGCTGAGGGATACCACAGGCAAATTTCTTCAGTGATTGACATTTGCACATCATGTGGCTTTAGCCAATTGGATGTGTGCTGGGTGGGCCAGGCCTCATGATGGGAGGCTCTTTGTCACTGTCTGTCACTCTCTTCCACACTTCTATGCATGTGTAAGTTTGGCCTATTATAGTGTGTTGTCCTTGGATATATGTGTGTATTCCTATTCAATGTGTGTACAAAGCATGACTGGTGTGCAAAGTGGAGTGTGTGTACAAACATCTGTGACTGTCAGATATGTATAGTCCACTGTTGTTGCCAGGCATGGGCTTCATTACTGTAAGTGTGGGAGAATGCCCAGTATGACCTTTCTTTATTTTGTTGTCAGACATGGGCTTCATTTCTCTGTATGGGAGCATGTCCAGTATGACCTTCTGTATTGAATGTGTGAATCCATTCCAGGTAAGTTGTACTCCATTGCAGGCTTTTGTGTTCTACACCTAAAGCTAGCAACCTGTTTCTGCAGGATATCTGTAGATTGGTTGACAATATGGGGTCACAATGGGCAAAGGATAGTGGGTTACTGTAGTTAATTGTGTCTATGATGCTTCTGCTACATGGTTTTGGTGTTAGCAGAGATATTCAGACATATGCACTGTTTTACACTGCAATGTTTTACATCATCAACTACTGTCAGGTATACATATTTGCTTGCAGTTATTTCCTGGGGAACACAGGGTGAATGAAGCTGTGTCCAGTATTGTCGTCTGCAGCTTACATATTCTTCCACAATCATGCCATTCTGGAGGATAAGCTGTAGACACTTGTTGATGGGTCTGTGTAATTGGTTCAGCACCTTGGTACAGTGGTGACTGAGGATCCCATGCTTGTACATCCATCAATGTGATAGTATGACCATATCCTGCTGTGGCCATACCTCACAGCTGTACAGATCCACACAAGTTACCTAGAGGCAGGACTCATATTTCTGGTCATTGCACCTTCACACTGTGGTTTACAAGCAGGTTTGTAGCCACACATTCCTGTGTTTGCAGGCAGGGATAGTATATGCACACAGCTGAGTTTCAGACTTCACACACTCCATGGTGCCCACGCTTCTACCCCCCCCCTATTATTCTATCCTCTTCTGAACATTATGCAAACTTTATCTGATAAGTTCCATATAGTTATCACTTCATCCCAGCAGTATTTAAGGGTTGGTCCACAGTTCATGCAGTAGGACATGGTAGCCATGCTACTGGGATTTGTCAACATGGCCTTGCATTTGGGTTCTGTGGACTGTGTAATGTTGTTATTTGGGAGTCCACGAGATAGCATACATTGGCAGTACGGGTGAGAAACAGGCCTTTGACAGAGGACTGTAGGGCATTTGGTAGTGATGCAGGCCATCTGTAGCAGGCCATTGCATTGTGTCACTCCTACAGTACTAAGCTGCAAGCCACTATAATCCCCTGGGGTTACAGGGTAAGAGTGCAAGGTGTTAATGTCAATAGTTTCTGTCCTTATTGATCCAATGGTGTGGATGCTGGCTGGTTGCTGCTTACAGCTAGGGAGGTGGGGGTCATATTGCACTCATTCCCAACAGCAGGGATAAGACCTGTGAGGTATCTATGGCTGATGGTGGGGTGAGCTGGGTGCATGTGTTCTATGGAAGCTACTTGCAGCTGACTCACAGATATATGTGGGGCATTCCACTTATGCTGGCCTGTGCAAGGACATCAGCAGTTTCTCAGTACTTCATACCTGTGACTTTATTGGTCTGCCAGTGTTTGGACAGATGACATCAGTATTCCATACTACAAACCCAAGTAATGTTCTGCTGACCTGTATGTACAATTTCAAAGGTGTGTCCATTTGACAGTAACATTTTATACACTCTCTGTCTAGGGTACTTCCACCTGTGTACTGTTTGTATGTTTGGGCCCACATTCATGCCATGTACATCTTTCAGATGGTGAGAGGTATTACATCTGAACAATTAGTATGGCTTACTGCTTGAATGTGTCTTGCTGGGATGCATTGTGTTTGGCACTGCAGTTGTGAGAACTTGGCCCTGTCATCATCAGTACTGGCCATTGGCCACCAGGACACAACCCACATGCCAACATGCTGACCACTCTCACACAATATACAACACACACCAACCTAACACACACAACTCTAAATATTGTACACTTGCTACAATCTCTTCTGCTACTTTGGCTAGCTCAGGTAATCTGTGCTCGACTGTTATTATACCTACAATGCATGTTTATACATTTCTACATAGGATCGTTGGGGGGCACACCTGGACAGCTGTACACATTTGCTCTGACTGTACTGGTATTTCAGGTACTCCATTTCATTCTGTATTCTGACCTATCATGCAGACTAGAGGCATATCAGTGTACTACAGTTCTTAGGTTTTATTGACCTACATTTCAGTTTCAGACTTCTTACCCTTCAGAACTAACATCCCACTGCCTGACCTGTTGTAGTCTGTCTGTGTAGGTCTGGAGGGGGCTGTTCTCCATAACCATCAATCAGATGCCTTAGCACAACCTTTCTTTGTGTTTGTTTATGCCTGTCCTGCTGGCTGAGACTGTTGTTGGGTATGTGAGCCTCATTGACTTGCATGTGTGTGTCCTATGGACACACATTTGGCCCACCACATGTCCTGCAGTGGGTTTTGTCACCTTGTCTAGTACTAGCTACTATGTTGACACCAGTATTTCTTACAGATTTCATGCTGCCAATATAGGTGTCTACTGTCTGCTGCCATCCCATTAAGCCGCCTGATTCCCTTGCATGCTCACATCCATACCATAGATACAAGTAGCAGAACATACTACTCCATTCAGCAATTGATAGGGAGAGTGACTTACCTTGTGGCTGAGCTAGTATTGAGGATGGTGCTGGAGGGCTTACTATGTGGAATGCACACAGTACACTCCCTATACATGGTTAAGCACAGATAGTGTCATGTTTGGCATCCCTTTTACTGTATGTGTGAGCCAGAGAGCGGTGTCATTCCCTGGGTTTCTGCCATGTCAGTGTATGTACTATGCATAGCCTCTTTGTCAAGGCCTGGGCATACTGGGCACACCTCCTTCTGCCTATTGGGGCAGGCTCAGGTTGCTCCTCCTCCGAGTCACTCTGTGCCTGTGCAGGCCTTCACAATGGTGGTGGGCTGTGTGGCCCTGCATCATGCTGTTCCTGCTGCAGCTGTTTCCACAGGATCATATTGTGTAGCATGCACTGGAACCGTGACTTGAGCATCCCAAACACACACTCTATTATGATTCTGGTCTGTGCATGTGTCTCATTATGGATTTCTTGTTTGGGTGTGTGTACATTTCTGATGGGTGTCATCAGCCATAGCTCCAGTGTGTACCCAGCATCCCCCACTAGGTGGACATATGGAATGTCCCCACTGGCAAATCTCTGGTACAGCTGTGTCATATGCCAGATGTGGGAGTTGTGATAACTTCTAGGGCTGCCAGCACACACATTCATTATAATGCCATGGGCATCGCACATGACCTGGCAGTTGATGGAGGGGAAGCCTTTCCTGTTTATGTAAACTCTACCCCACTCATGGAGTGATGCTTTGATGTGCATGTGCGTGCAGTCTATAGCAGCCACTACCTCAGGTTATTCTGCTATTTGATGGAAGAGATGCATATTGCTGGTCAATGCCTCATGGGTGTTGAGGAAATATATGTGCTCACCGACATGTGCTGACATGGCATCCAGGAAATGGTGGAGTATCTTGGATGCTGTTGCTTGTGAGATCACAATGATATCCCCAGTTGGCCTCTGTAAGGTACCTGTGGCTAGTATTCTTAGGTCTACACATACCTTGGTATCCACTGGGATGGGTTCCCCTCTGTTAGTTCTGTGTGTGAGGTGTGGCTGGCACAGCTCAACAATTTGCTGTAGGAGGTTCCTGTCCACCCTATAGCGCTCCACTATCTCCAGCTCATGTATCCCATGGTAGATTACCCTGGGTCTGTACACTCTTCTCCTTCTCCTCACTGTGGGTTGGTCATCAGCATTCTCATCCTCACCACCCTCAGCCTCTTCCACATGTTGATTTATAAGAGTGAATGCAGCCCCTTTCATTTTGTTGCTTTTGTTAGGTAAAATGTCCCCATTTGTGTACACCGGTGATGTAGAGTTTGCAGGAAAAACCAGAGGGAAATGTGTTTACATAGTTTATAGTAGTGTGCTGTACTGGGATGGGCTGCTGCCTGTGTAATTGGCTGATTCTGATACATTTCATCTGTCAGCTATGCTAGTTCTCCTTGATTACCTTCCTACTTCTATTTTCTCTTCCCATTGCCTTCCTGTTTAAGCCCAGGGGCGCGCCACACAAATGCAGTGCTCAGATGTGAACGAAGCTGTCATTTCCTGGTTTACTTTTTTTTTTGTTTAAACCCCAGTGCGTGGTGGCACACCCATTTAGGCAATGTAAAGAGTGCTAGGCAGCTTCAGACACACTCCCTTCCTTAACTCTGCTAAGCTAAGGGCAAACCCGAGCCACAGAGCTCCAATAAGCTTACAGTATTCCTGCACACCCCACTATGATGTCAGCTAACTCTTAGGCTTGCACCATGGTTTTCCCTGCACCTACATGGTTGGATGCAGGCTAGCCATGAGGGGAAATCTGTGATTCAGTATCATTCCCCTCATTTGCATAGGATTGCCTGCTAATGCCTAGTTACAAGTCCCACACTGAGCCTTCCCCCTTAGCAACCACGATTCACTGGCCTTGTTGTCTTCTGCCTGCCATTGACTATAATGGCAAAATTGTGATTTTGCAGAGTAAGCTTTTATCAGAGTGTTTTTTTATTTTCTGGCCACCCCTGTTTGCGCACTGCTGCCCTACGCTTAAACAGCCGAAATCGGCCAAAAAAAATTATTTTTTTTGCAACTGTTTTTCATGCCAATGGCCATATATTTGGTCATTGGCATGCTTTCCACATTATATACACCCTTTATTTGGAGCTGTCATGGCTCCATTTTGTAGTTTGCATAAATGTACTCGGTTACTAATTTACTACATTTCTGCAGGTTACACTAATCCTGCACAGATGGCTGCCAGCTTCCTGGATTTCTAATTCACCTAATTTGCATGTTTTTTACCTACAAGTGGGATAATTAGCATACAGGAGCTGTTTCCATGCAGGAATAGTGCAGTAGTGCTTGTGCATGTCCTGGGAGCTTGTTCCTGGATCTCTCGGCAGCCTTAGTGCCTCCAGCAGCTCCTGCACTATTCCTGAATGCTGTGCAGAGCTTAGTGAATCCTGGGGCATATTTATACAAGAAACCCATATGTTAAAGGAAGATTGGGGAAAAGAGGGGGAAAAAGGGATAAAAATAATAATAGTGTCAGGTAATGAATCAAAAGTAAGCAGGTTGCAATTTTAGTCAAAAACTCATTCAAAGAGACAGTTATATATCATGACTGATATAAATGGCAGATGGTGCTGTTTTCAATTAAAAGCTCTAATCTACTGAATCTACTTCTTTTCTTGAGTCTGTATAGTCCATGTGTGAAACAACAATATTTTATCATGGAAATTTATAACATCCTAACTTGATTTCCAAGCTACTACTATATAATAGGATGTGACTGGAATGCAATAACTGACCCTGTAATAGAAAGAACAAGTAAAAGCAAAACTTATAACACCCAGGCCTCCATAGCGATAAATGAATTAAAAACAGATTTTAACTTATTTGACATGCCTTGCTACTGGAATAATAACCCATCTACAATAAAATTCACAGACTACTCCCAATTTTATAAATTGTGCTCTAGATTAGACTTCTTTCTGATATCAGACATATTACTAAAGGTGGAGATAAACTATTGTGCTGAACCTAGGTTTTTTTGGACCACTCAAAGATTACAATTAACATAAAATGGCGTAGTGTTCTAAGCCTGAAAACAAGGTGTATAACCTGTTCCCAAAACCTGAACTTACTACAGAAAAAGGCTATAATACAGGAAATTAACAGCATATTAGATGGACTTGATCATGACTTAACACTGACAGATATTCCCTATGATATTCAATGGGGAGCAAGTAAAGCAATGATTAGGGGAATTTTGGCTGAAAAACTGTCATGCTATAAAACAGTATATAAAGAGAAAGAGAAAAAAATCAAAGTAGAAGAATCAGTCCAAAACAACAGAACTCAGTACTGAAAGAACAGATGAATAAGTTACAAAAAAGAATTATACATAAACCATACAGAACAATTCTATTTCACAGAAATGAAATTCTTAGCAAGGTACTTAGAATTGGTACAATCTCCCTCAAAACTGCTGCCAAGGATAATAAATATTAACAACAGTGCTCATAAGATAACAGAAATTGAATAGTAAGGGAACATATATAATATTAATCTATAAATTATTAAAACTTTTGAAAATTTCTATACAAAACTATATGGACCACAAACGCTAAAAAAATATTGAATTAGACAGAGATACTTTCCTAAAGAATCTAAACTTCCCAAAGGTAAATCAAACACAGAAGAATCTACTAAAGGCACCTTTCATACAACAAGAAATCCTTTCAGTAAATAAATAGTCAGAAAACAAGTAAAGCTCCTGGACATGATGGTTATACTGTTGAGTTTTAGAAATCATTTGGAGAAAAAAATATCAAAACTTCTATTGAAAATATATAGTTATATAAGAGAATATTGAATTGCAGATCTATATTTAAATAACTCAACTGCAATCTTTATACCTAAAGGAAAATCTGATAACAAAAACCCAGGAAACTGCAGGCCAATTTCTGTCATAAATCTAGACATCAAAATTCTAGCTGCATTGCTTGCAAACAGACTGAAAAAAGTATTATCAAACTTAATATCAGTCGTGATTCATGAATGGTAAGCAGACGTGATAACGCACTCAACTTAGATACAATAATCTTACTATCTAAACAAAATAAAAACCCTATGTTCTTACTTTAGATGCATGTAAAGCCTTTGAAAAAGTAAGCCTAAACTTTTTTATTTTCTATACTGCCCTATTTTGTATACCACAAGAATTTAAAAATATAATAAAAATGTTAGCTTAGAACACTTACACAACTCTGTACATTAATAAAACAAACTCAAATCCAATAAAAAATCTAAATGGGACTAGACAAGGGTGTCTGCTATCTCCATATCTTTTTAATTTATATATAGAACATCTATTTTTACTCATAAACCAAAGAACATACCATCATATTCCAGAAATTTTTAATAATAAAATTGTACTAACAGTCTTTGCTGATGATTTAAACTTATATTTTGCACTCCCTAACACTGACTTGAGCAAAATAGTAGACTCAGTTAAGAGCTTCTCAAAAGTTTAAAACTATGAAATGAATCCCACAAAATCCCTAATTTTCCCTATAAATCCATTAGGTCATATGGAATCATATTTGCCTGATTTGGAAAGAAAATTGAAATACTCTCTAAAATACTTAGGGATATCCTTTGAACATAAGCCAAAAGTATTCATGCAGAATAATTTACTAAAGATGCAGGCAGACATTGAAAGGGATATCCAGAGATGGGGAAAACTACCCTTTCTTTCAAAAGCAGCAATTATAAAAATGAATATTCTTGCAAGTTATTTTTTTTCAACTCAATGCAAGTAATTTAATAGTTCAGAAGAACTTATTTAAAAAATTAAATATAGTTCTAGTTAAGTTTATCTGATAGATTAAGTCTGTCAGAATCAGCTATCAGAAGTTAATGTATCCTAAGGAAAAGGGGAGACCGGGACTACATGACTTTAACTTATAGTATGATTTAATATGTTCAAATATAATCATTCAAGTTGCTGAATATAATCCCAAGAGTTAAGAATGCTATCCACTATGGATTAAATTATGGTATGACTACATAAAAAACAGTAAAATCAACCCCAATCTAAAAGATAGCAGATTTCATATCTCACTAAACATAGAATAAATAGATTTCAAAAAATGATGGAAACACTAAATTTAACAAATGCTTACATCCTGTTACAACCAATACATCTGAATCCAAACTTCAGATTAAATATCAAGATGATAAACTTGAACAAATATGTGCTCATTAAGAAATGCAGTGTTTGGAATATTTAAAGACATAGGAAAAAATCTTTAGAGAACACAGGGAATGTCTTAAACCTTCTGAAAGTATACATCATAATGCTAAGATAAATTAGAGAACTGTGCACTTCAGCAATAGGAGATCTTGAAGTAAATGATAAAGATATAAATACGTGCTATTCACTATGGAACTGCTAACTTTAAGGAAAAAAATGCTATTAAATTCATATAGGCTTATACTATCCCTTAGATGTCAACCACCTGTTTTATATTCAAAATACTGCGTTAAAAAGCTCAAAGACATTACTGTAAAGCAAAAATCTAAATCTATCAAAACAACATTAAAATGAATCCCTTTTAAGAAACTCATGAATACTCAATTAATGATAACCAACAATGCTTGCTTTACCACAGAACTACTCGACAATTTCAACTCTGAGGTTTCACCAAACAGGCTGTGCTGATACTCCCCAATAGCTGACCTATTCCACATCTTCTGGAGTTGTAAATGCACTTATAAATTATAGTGTTCATTGACAGGCAGACTGGAGAAGATGGGATATCAAAAATCCACATTATCATGGGAATTTTGAATTTTGCTTATCACCTTTCAAACGTTACCTGAACTTAATCTGTTATTCTAATTACCCTCTTCTCCCTAGTAAAATTCTACATTACTCAGAATGGGTTAGATTGAACCAAATTGTCATGGGACAGCTTCAGAAGTATGGCAATAAAGTATATATAACTTGATAACAAATAACCATAGTAAGTGTTCCTATTTTCTAAAATACTGCAATCCACTCCTGGATCATTTTTTAAAAGAATAAATAGAAGAGAAAAGACAAATTATTATGAATTTAAACTTTAAAGGGCATTAGACATATTCTTTCATGAGTTTGTATCTAATCTAAAGCTCTTATGTAGCAGATATGAATATTATGTAAACTGTGACACAAATCTTAATCAGACATTGATTTTCTGTTGCACTTGTATATATTGAATATAGGGTATTATCTCGTGTGTATTTGGTTGTAACACTAAAATTTCTTTTGAAACAAGATGTACCTAAATATGACTGTAGTTGCTCTACAATGTAACTGAATTGTGACTTGTTAAATGACTGAAATTGAAGAATGCAAACAATACAAAAAAGAAAAATATTTAAAAAAAAAAAGAAGAGAGCAGAAGTAAGCGTACCTTTGGAACACACCAGTATACTTTCCAACCACTTGTAATAAAGAATTCTCTACTGAAATTAATTGTCAATGGGAATTTTGCAGCACTCTGCTTGTAAAGTACAAATTCGCTATTTTCCAGCAAATGCCAGACAGCTGAGAGATGTGTCCCCAGTACTTTTGGGTTTATTCAGAATTCTTGACAAAGCTGAAAGTCATTCTCTCCATGCAGTAGCAAATATTAATATTTGGTTCATCACATGCCAGGATTAAAAAAAACATACTTACTACTAAATAGATCAAAGTATTTTTTTGTAAATCCTCAGTGTTCTTTTGCATTTGAGTTCTTCCTAAAGCTTCTCAAAGCTAATATCATTGACAGTCCTTACTCTCAGTCCCACCATCTTCCATGTAGACAATGAATCACAGAAAGATGCTCTGTGACTGGTTGTCTAGATTGCTTTGGGTGGAAATGAGCATATAGCATGGAAACTAACCAAAGTGATGCACTTAATTTTACAGAATGTTGGCATTGCTTAAAGGGGCAGCCACAGTGGTGTAGGAGTAAGTATTGCCACCTCACAGCAAGATGTTCTCTGGTTCAATCCTCAGCTGGGGAGCCTTCTGTGTGGAGTCTGCATGTCCTTCCTGTGGTTACGTGCGTTTCCTCAGGGTGCTTCGGTTTTCTCCCACATCCCAAAGACATGCTGTAGGTGGATTGGACAATCTAAATTAGCCCTAGGTGTGAGTGCTTGCATGTGTGTGCCTTCTGTGGAAGGTTGGGTGCCAGGCTGGCAACTCGACACCATAAAACTCCACTGCCAATTGTGAGTGGACAGGTGATCAGCTGTGACGACCCCTAACCGGGAAAAACCGAAAGAAGAAAAAGCTGGAATTCCTTAAAGATAAAATTTAAATGTGTAAACAAACTTTGGTTTCACACTCTTTTTAGTGTGAAAATAAAAGATTGCTTTGCAGCATTTAAAAAGATATACAGTTTTATTCCAAATGTAGAAATTAAATATTCACAGCCAAGTTTATTGCAGTTACATCACTTTGGGTTCCAGCACTAATTATGCTGGATTAGCATGGGCAAGTAATTATAAATTCAGTTATGTAATTGCCAAACTGTTAAATTAGCAGTTTGGCAAAAAAAAAAAAAAAAAGAATGGTTAGCTGAATTAGAGCTTGAACCCAAATTGACATAACCACTTCCTGCCTGACCATTAATATTAATGTCATTAACATGGCTGTGTTTAGTCTTCCACATTTGGAAGCAATTTGTTAAAATAATTTTATCTGTAAACTAGTGTGATGCTATCTTTAGTTGCTGCATAAAAAATGCTCTTATGCATAAATATGCTTGCACACACTTTTTTATGCAACAACCAATGGCCATTTCACCCCATTAAACATGATCTTTAATGATAGAGTTCAGAGGTAAAAAGGTTATAGGGCAGGTTTTCAAAAAAGCAAGATGTCAAAGATTAAATCTGCCACTGTATATTGCAGCACAAACACACTTGAATACTCAGAGAGTCTCTGGTAATTCCTTCTTTCCCGTATATAAATGGTTACAGTAAGTGTACACTTTCTGTATTGAAGAACATCCTTACCACATTGCTTGTACTGTCTATTCACTCTAAAAGGTTACTTTAAGTCTACACTTATTGCACACTTAGTGCTAACCTTTATGAATCAAAGGGCATATATTTTGTTTTACATGCCATTATAAATATCACTTTATTACAAATATATTAATTTCAGGCTAAGGATAAAAATCAGCAAATCTGCCTAGTTCTTACTCTTATGTTATAAACTTTTTTTTAGCTATTTGCTGAGACATCTGCTGTTCCATGTTCATTGTATTAACTTATAGGAATAACTAAGTCCAGAGGTCTGTAATACACACTGCACATCAATACATACCTGACTGCATCCATATTAACACCCACTTAGTATTCAGTCATGGCAGTGAAGTCTTTCTAACAAGTTCAGTACCACTCTTGTAACACTTAAGCAATCTAAATCCAAAACACAGATTATACTCTAGTAATCGGTATATTACTTTGTATAAAAAAGACAGGATATATTTTAGGAAAATGTTGCTTCCATAATTTAAAATTAAGTATAACTCTAAATACTTTATTTTGTATTCCAAATATGGCTAAGCAGAATTTATATATAAATAATCATGTGCATAACAAGAAAGATTGGTTAAATGATGTATAACAGTAGAATAACATACCTTTATTTAATAAATAAATATCAACATCAAAATATAACAGTGAATGAAAATTTAAAAAGACTAGTAACCCATAAAATAATCATAATAATAATAATAATAATAATAATAATAATAATAATAATAATAATAATAATTTATTCTGTTGGAAGAAGTCTAGTCAATCCTGCTTAATCTATATGATTAGTCATATATCTTAGAAATAAGCATCCCAACATTGAAGAAAATACAGATAAAAATTAACTGCTACTCATAAATATTTATTATTTTATCAGTTTCCAAAAACTTCCAATGGAAATGCTAATAGTCACCCTCAGAGAAGAACAAAACTTTATAATCTCTTATTTTCTTCTGATTTACCAAAAGCCTTTCATTTATAAGACCATTTTTGCAACTAATAAAATTCAATTTTAGCTTATTATTTACTTCTAATGGCTCAACCCACTGAGGGGTTGGTATAATGGTTAAGAAGTTTACAATGGTTAAGTTGTTTACCTTACAGACACAATTACAGGGATTGATTCTCACCTTTTAAAAGGGAAATTGGCCCACAAAGGCAGCTAGCCTAGTACTTACCTATAAAATAATAAAAATAAATAATGAAATAAACCTATAAATACTTAAAAAAGAAACAGTTGTCAATAAAACCATGTCATCAGCATAAATTAACATCTGACAATCTCAACAAATAGAAGGGGAACCAACACAGAAAAATGTATACACTTAATTATAAACCCTTGTGGAGATTTGTGTCCTAATATATACCTACACAATCTATATTGATATAATGGCACTTACATCTCTCTGTCTCTCTCTCTCTCTCTCTCTCTCACTCTCTCCATTTCACAAATAGCTGCCTTATACTGCAACTTGTTAGAGGAAATTTGGCAATCTGTAAAGAACAAAGATCTCTGGACAAATTAACAGAATCATGAGAAATTAAATAATCAATAAATAATGCTGATGCACATAGACAGATACATAACAATTTCCCTACATTTTACCAGCCATTGATTTCATGAAATTTCATTTATGTGAAACAAAATGACTGAAGCTTCAAATTGACAAAATATCAGAAAAGTTTTTTTTGCAGGGTAAAGATCTCCTGTGTCCCCCACCCCACCACCAGCACACACACACACACACACACACACACACACACACACACACACACACACACACACACACACACACACACGTGCACTCACTTTACTTTTACATACTAGGTCAGCAGTCACATAACTGTGAAGATAAGTGATATATTTTACAGAAAAGCAATTACTGGCAGCAACCCATAGTGGTGGTGATTTCCTACAGAAAGCTATGACTGAGGACCTCAACAATGAGAAGATTAACTCAGGTTTAGGCTGCCTTCACTTTACCCTCAGCAAAGAGGAGAGTAATGTACATATACCCAAAGACTAAACACATCATTATAGGAAAATCTCTTCGTTAAAATCTGTCTTACAGACAATATCAGCAATCAACAGATCACTCAGTCATTCATAAGATTTTCAAGTAACTTGATGGGGGAGCATCATAACTAATAACCTAAAATGCAGAAAATTAGGTTTTGCATTCTCTACAATGTCAAAAGACTCCAAATCTGGTTAACAACTGTAATTCTGCATTATTCTATTTGCAAGTAAAAACAACAGTTGTAAAAGAAAAATAAAGAAATGCTAAATGAAATGCATTAGCTCAGAAAAGTTCAACTTTATAAAATGAATGCCAAGCCATTTCTTATTGCATTTGTCCTAGTATCTAAGCACTTTTTCTCTAGCAGTCAATGCAGATGATTACAGCTATGAGCTATTAACGAACTATAATCCAGGGTTTTATTCCATCAGCCTCCATTGGTCTATTGCTTGACTCTGAGCAACTCAGTTAATTAGACAGTCCTTCTGGATCACCTCTGAAAAGGGACACAAGTGTCTAGGGGGCTTACCTATTAAACAAATCAATAAATAAATAATAAAACTCATTATACAAATCAGGTGCAGAAGAAGCATCCAGATTACCTCGAAAATAAATGTTGGCACACCTGATTAAACTGTACAGAATTACTACTAATTGCCTTGACAAAATTCTTTCTAAATAATTTTGATAAAATAAATGCATTATACACTTTGTTCTTTATATTTAGCATGTAAGTTTTTAGTTGTACTTATTTCACCAGTTATTTGAACAATTTCCTGCAAAACTTTCTAAATAATATGTAAGGTATCCATCATTTTAAGGAACTGTTGCTTAATATATTTAGCATTAGTTTTACAAAGGTATTTACACTGAAAGTATTCATTGTTGTATTATAGATTTTCACTAATTACTTTCAGTAATCAGTGCTTGTACATAAATTAATTTGTTTACTTCATTGAAGATACCTACTTTGGAGAATCTGGTTTCCCTACATTCTGTCAAGGCAGGGCAAATTTGAGTTAAGCTTTTCCAAATATCTAGTTCTGAAAATCATAACTTACAGACACACATACATGGACACACACACACACACACACACACACACACACACACACACACACACACACACACACACACACACACACACAAAACATCTTTTTTGTTTTTGTAGTTAAACCTTAGTGGGCATTGCCCATTTTCAAAATAGCTATGCAGAGGAATAGCCTCCAAATAGTAAGCAATTGTATTAACATTTAATAGCAAAACTGCGTAATAATTTTTAGATAAGTGCTATAGCAATGATTTTTGAGTATTTAGTATATACAGTAAGCAGCACAGATAATACAAAAATAATAATTCATAAACTGAAATAGCTGATCTTTTGTAAGTTCATAGGTTGTTACTAGGCTAACAACCACTAAGGCCCTTATACGCCTAGCTGTGCACCCCAAACCCATTTGTATCCTAAGTATCACTGGTGTCTGTTCAGAGCTGTATAATGACAGCTTCTGCTGCAATAGATCTTGTCACAATCTGTGAGATATACCATACACTTTCTTTCTCAATGCATGTGCCACTGGAGCAGTCATAGCATAACATTCACAGAGCAACTGTTTCCTTAGCAAGAAATTGCAAATTGACTTTATGTTTCTTTGTCCAAGTAAAAAATTAGAATATTAACTCGATGTAGTGTTGTTTGTGTAATATTAGTACATTCATATAATGATGTCCTTTGCTGAAACTGAGCAGCAAGCTATATAAGTCCAGCAATTAATGATGCTCATATGAATCATATACATCACAATGGAAGTCATAACTTCCACCTATGTGAAGTTAGTACATGATATGATTGTGTTGTAAACATGTTCTATGAGATAAAAGGGCTGGGGAGGTTTCTTCCATTGTAACTGTACACATTATAACAGTTTTGGATGTCATTCATGCATAACATCATTAGGACACACAATGCTTACAGTCAGTCAGTGTGGGTTTTGAACACCTGACTATGTGACAACAAAAGATGCATTATATTGTGAAGAATGAATGCACCACGGCAGTTATGTGATATTTAGGTCTTTAAAGCCATGACATGATGTTACTGCTGCAAGGGATATGTATGCCTTTAATTTTCTTTAAAAGACTGTTGCTATATGCTTCTTTCACACATAACATTGCCAGCTGCTAGGTACACCCAAACACATGTGATGTGTAATGCAATTGACACTGTGACAGGTGGATGGCAATCATACACAATGTGTGGATAATCACAGATTTGATCACATGCCTTTCTAAGGCAATGGCATACAGAAAATTCTCTGATGTCCTCATACTAAAGGAAAAGTATTAGTAGTTCTCATGGTAAAGCCAACTGTCATCCCATCATCATTACCCAATAAAGAATTCCTGTGTGGCAATGAGGATAACTTCTTGTATTAAGAATCCACAGCTCTATGTGCACACAGCAGACAGTGGGATGACAACATTATTACCTGTATGCACTTTCACAGTCATACTGACATAAGTGAGTCCAAAGAGTAAGGGCTGGATTCAAGCAGATGACTTCAGATCATGAAGTGCAAAACACTGCATGAGTTGCATGAACCACAAGAGACATGGTTATGGATGACATCACCATTCTTTAATATGCTGATGTTCTTCTAAAAAGGTATGAAGGTGGTTGAAGTGCATGGTAACACTACACAGCAACATTCATGAGAAACCTTCTCTACACAGCATGACAAACAAATACAAATGCACAGTAGTCAACCATTGTTGTATTCAAAGTCATTTCTCTGTGCTTACACAGTCTAGAAAGCACATTATCAACAGCCAGCATCAAAGGATAACTCATACTACAGCTGGGATGTAGTTCATTTTTGATAGCAGATGTAACCATTGTGTTTCCAAAAACTCAGTATTGCCTGGGTGTAATATAGATTTATAGGGTAGTCCTCTTCTACTGAAAATACATCTCCTAAGTGGAACTTTTCATAAGGGGTGTTGCCAGTGACATAACTCTACATGACAATAAACACAGTCACACTGGCTAACCACTGTTGTATTTGAACTCCCTGCCTATCTAACTGCATAATCCATAGAACTCAGAATTAGCCACAAGTACTACAGGAGAAATCTGACATGATGACCTCATCAGTGTGATGCACAGAAGATGTTTATGGTAAAAGTGAGATAAGGGGATGGGGGCATAATCTCCCATGTTGAAATCTTCCCTTGACTGGAAATTGATGCAGCATGTCTGTTCAGGAATCTATATATACCTGCCATTGAAGCCAGACACACACACACACACACACACACACACACACACACACACACACACACACACACACACACACACACACATACACACACACACACACACACACACACACACACACACACACACACACACACACACACACACACACACAGAGACTTACTGCTGGGAGATTTGAACCTCCTATCAATCTAGTTATACAATCTAGAGAACACAGTATTAGCTGCAAGCACCACAGGAGAAGTCTGCCTTTGAAGGGAATAGAGTGCAGTTTTAATAGGATGCCCTCATCAGTGTAATTCAGAGAAGACTTCTGTTGTAAAAGTTTGATATAGTGCAGAGGGAGCTGTGTCCAAAGTTAAGTTTTGCTAAGAGAAAGTGGACACAGTGCTTCTGTTGTTTAGGCTTTACTTACCTATCACTAGAACCATGCACAAGCACAAGTTCACCACTATGAAATTTGAACCTTCTACCTGTGTAGTATTAGCCACAAGTGCCCCAGGAGAACTATGTCTTTTACAGTGAGAGAATGCATTTATGAAAGGATGATCTCATCAATGTGTTGCAAAGTAGATGTTTGTAGTAGAAGTGGGATAAGGAGATGGTAACACACCTGACCAGATTATTTTTATTTATTTATTTTTTGAAGTGTAAGGTAACACTATATAGATATGGGAAGTTAATACAGCATGTCTGTTCTGGAAGATATATATATATATATATATATATATATATATATATATATATATATATATATATACATATATATATATATATATATATATATATATATATATATATATATATATAGAATCACTACTAAATCCAGAATACTTACATTACCGAAAACTGGAATCCCGAGACCAGATACCCAAAAGATGAGAAGACCGGAAGACTGATATTGTAGCCACACACACAAGTTTACCACTGTGCTATTTGAACCACTACATATCTAGTTACATAATCTAGAGAACACAGCAATAGGCACAAGTGCCACAGGTAAAGGCTGAATTTTAAGGGTTGATAGTAAACTTTGACATGGTGGTCTCATCAGTGTGTTCCAGAGTAGATGTTTGTGTTAGAAGCTGAATAAAGTGAGAGGGATCTGTATCCAAATTTAATTCTACTCAAGTGGAAATGGACACAGCACATTTGAAACTGTGGTATTATTTACTTGTCGCTAGAACTGGACAGACAAGTTCAGCACTGTGAGACCTGAATCTATTACTTATCTATTTACACAATTGGGGAATACAGTATGAATCACAAGCACCACAGGAGAAGTTTGATTTTAATACTGTATAAAATGCACATTTGTAATTAGTAAAACATCACTGTTTACAACATCAGTTACTGTGCATCACAGGTCTGGGGAAAAAAAAACTTAGTCTGGGTAGGCCAGCATAACAACACTGTGCTTGCGTCATGTAATGACATGCTTCTCTGGTAAGACTTATATATTGTCTTTCATGTAGATTATGTTAGTATGAGGGACATGTACCTGTTTCACAACATGTGGTGTCAATGGTAATCAGCATTGTAAAACAGTGGATTGCCTGGCAAGCATTTATGCCAGTTCATCATGGGATGATTATATGCAAATAGTAAATATGTATAGTATAACTGTCAGTTGTTTCATCTCATGCTTGCACAATATGAATTTACCATACAAAAAGACACTTCCTAAATATGACAGTATACTTCTGAATAAAATTGAGGGATTATGTGAGAAGGGTTAAACACCATTGTAATATGACTGGAAATGTAATCATTGGAGTGCAGATGTACATTAACAGACTAACTTAAATGAGTCAACATCACTCTGAAATCCAGATACCTTGGTTTCAAAATTCAGTAAGGACATACAGAAGTTGTACAACCTACACAAAAAATGATTTGTTGTAAATATTTTTTTTACTCTCTCCCTGAAGTGCAGCATAACTTGAGTAATACACGGTGGGTTAGGTTCCATACACACTTCACAAGACATACTGTCATAAATACATATGTGACAACTCATAAGAATTATTAAAACAAAATATTGCACACATAATTCCTGTGCATGTGCATTTTATATTAAATATGTTTAGCATAATTTACTCACATTATAGTGGACTTTTGTAGCAAGCACTAATGATACATTTTTGCAGTAAACATAATTATGATGCTCATATGCATTTGTTATGATATTACTAATTAAAATTTGTGACAAATGGCATTCTGACACCTTCTGTAAATGTATCTGTTAACTGGATTTCAACACGGTATTAGATGTCCTCTTTTTAAACTCATTTCAGATACACTTTCAGCCACAGTGATAGTTGCACAAGAGGAGGCATTTATTCCCTGAGAACTAGCCAGAGTGCTAATGGCCATATAGCAGCTCCAGGCTGATTTGCACTACAGAAAGTGTCCACAATTCAATTTTTCACTTTTTTCCTTAGAAAGTGAAACATGTTTCCACACTGCCAAGTAGAGCACAGTTGCAAAGGCATTAAAAAAATAGGAAAACATTAAATGAAAATTATATCAGTCAAAGGATATAACTAGCTATGACCAGAGTAAGAAATGCATTACAGTGACAGTTATCCTTATCACATCTCCTTGCCACATCAAAACTTTAATTTCTGGCACACATTATCAGGACTGTAGGTAGTGGCAAATAATGTGAAAGGGGACAGACATAAGCTTATATTTTGTTAGCAATACTGAAAATAGATCAGTTTCAATAAATAACACACTGATAATAAAATGTTTGTAAATATGTATTCAGACCCCCTTTTTTAAATGATCATTTAATTGGATTCAAACCCTGCATCACCTGTCTTGCTTATCTAACCTCACTTCACTTACACCTTGTTATCTGATAAGTGCCTTTAATGCAGTGAGTACTCTCCAGTGTGCTGACAGATATGCAATGGTGTCAGGCTTGTTTGCACTATAGAAGGCAGCCTAAATTAATTTTTCCCTTTTTTCTTGTGAAGTAAACCATGTTTCCACACTACTGAGTGGAGTGCAAATTAAAAATATATTTAAAACAAATACATTTAAAAAAGTACCTTGTATCTCAAATTAATACAATTAATAGATATATTTAGCAAGGAACAAAGCTGTTATAGCATTAGCATGACACAGTCATCCTTTCCACATTTGCTTTTAACATCTCAAGTAGCAAATAGGTTACACATAACTAGGATTTCTTGTAATGGAATTGCTCAAAAAGGAGACACACAGACAATGAAAGAAGGACATTCTTGCCACAGTACATACAGTTACTTGTGACATCAATGTTTACAATGTATTGCATAAGTGTCCTGATGACAAATTGTGAGATATAAATACATTTTCCAGCATATATGACACGTATGTCTACTTTATCCATGTTACTGCTTTTGTATTAGCAGTCTACAAAATGCCATATGTTGCAACATCCATATTACATACTGCTATTAATAATGAGTAGCGGTGAGTTTACAACAGCATCACATTTGTACCTTCCATCCACATGGACTATAAGGAAGATTTGTATCATGTATCACAGAGTTTACCATGGTCATTTCATATACAACATTGTGTGTCAATAATTATGCTGAATCCAGTCATAAAATAACTTCTATAAACTGGATTTGAACCCAATATTACCTGTGATATTTCTCTAAACTCTCTTCATACATACATGGAAATTTACCTGACAGGTGCATTTTCTTCACTTAGTGAAGACAGCCCAAATTATTTTTTTCACTTTTTTCTTAGGAAGTAAACTGTGGTTCACTGCTATGGATCACTGCCAGTCAAGAGTACAATACCAAATAGTGCATAAATGATGAAGAAAGAAGAAAAAATATAATTAAATTGAGGAAACATTACAAAACAAGTACTTGAAATGTACAGTTCTGATGTTTTTTCAACTTCATTGTCTTGTATCATGAAGATATGCTTCTTAAACACCATGTTCACATAAACAGCATCCTCTCTGGATTTGAACCCCAGGAGAACATATCATTTGCAACACACACTTGAGATTATCATCAGCGAGTGCCACTGACACATGCATATGCTGCGTAGAAAGAAATGAGGTTACGTGTACTCAGGTGTGACATCGTATCAATTGACGTTACAGGTGCAAATCAACCAAGTTCTGAACTTTGTCCTGTGTAATTTGCAGTTAGATATGTGGATGCTTGTGAATTTGGAGACAACGGGAGCTAATATTTCCTCACACAATATAAAATTAAAAAATTGCAATACTGCAACTCTTTTCTTCTCTTTATTTTGTGAACACCATTCCCTTATTTATGCTTCTCTAACAAGACTGCTATGCAATTTTCCTTGCATATGATATATGATATATGTTTCAGTGACTAACGTATTTCCTTAGTATTGCAGATATAATCTACTCAGATGAATAAACTGTGGTCATAAACAATTCATATAAATGCTAGGAATGTTATTCTCCTAAGTCAATCAATGTACTCACAAACTTTCTTTTAAGTCCCTTCTCCTTGACACACCCTTGATAAGTATACATCAAACAGAATTGACTGTGAAATTCTGATTGTTATTGCAGTCAGAATAATCATTCACACATGTAAACCCTTATCAGGTAACACTTTTCAATGCTTGTCCTTGCACTGTTGGGGCATGTGCATACAATCATTTAGTATCTTCTACCATTTTTACCTGCCCTGCACTTAGTGCAGATTGTGGAATTCATGAATGCTAATGAGTTCAGACCTAAATTAAATATTCATAGTATTGAGAGGGCTGAACCTGCAGGTAATTGTATAGTTAAGGAACTTGTATCATAGCAGGGGTGACAGTTTGGATCTAGAAAGCTCAACAATGCTACTTGCTTTGAAAACATGATGCTATTTTCACAACTGACTTACTGCAAAGGTAGGTTGATGTTTTGGACAAACTGATATATTTTAACTTTACTTATGGATTGCATTTCACAATACAATTATTGGTTTACTGTCCGCATTATTCACAGTAGTTAGCATTGCCAGTATAGCACTTCTTTCTTGACCTTTAAGAATTTTCCTAAATAGTGCTAACATTTAATGTGAATGTCAATCTGAGAAGCTACCACTTAATGCCGAAGACTGTTGTATTACTTATTAGCAAGGTCATGCATGTTTGCATTATTAGCACAGAGGATTGTGTTATGTCTGTGATGTCTACCTGCCTGCCCTCCAAGGAAGTGAATATCACACAAAATTGCTATCCATTTTTCCTTGACAAGTGTACATTGTTTTTGGTAATGCTGCAATGTGTTAAAGAAGTGCTTGTTCTCTTATCACTTTTTTATCAATTTTTTTTCTTTTTGTTTTGTTTGGCAAGTGTAGGGTGGTCTGTAATACACTGTGTAGACTCATATGAAGCCTTACTTTTTCATGTATTTTGTGTATGATGGACAGATACATTCAAATATATTTTTTGGGTTAGCAAACAGTTTTGTTTTACTTATGTATTTTTTCTTTCTGCTATGTCTTATATAGGGCTATGGCTCCCAAAGCTCCCAAAACATTTCCACACCATAAACCACCATAAACAGACTCTGAGAGCAATGTGATAATTCAGACACTACATTATAATGGGTCATTCCTCTTAGATGATCCATGAAAAACACTATATAGACCAAGAAACATTGGGATTTTTGGAAAAAGAAGTGACTGAGGAAGTGCAAAAATATGAAGAACAAAAACTAGATACTTTTGAAGGTATAAAAAGAAATATGGACATTGGAAAGAAAGACAGATCTGATATGGTGCAATATTTATGCAAAGGAGAAAGCCAAATTAATCAACACAAAACAGACAGCTCCAAAGATATACAAGGAGAAATATAGGCAAAGGCATCCAGATATGGAAAATTACACAAATAAAACCATAAGATCACAAAGAGGGAATCTAGAACAGAAGATTAGCAAAGTAAAAATTAAAAAAATAGAAGCTGAAGTTATGGAATACTTGCAAAGTGAAGGATTTAGTGTAGAAAGTCTAACCCAGGTTATATCGCAGCATGATGGAACAATGAGCCCCCAAAGTAAGGAGAAACAAGAGTAGCAGGAGACATCTGAAGAAGAAATATGGACATGGGAAAGAAAATAATTAATATGGTGCAATATTTATGCAAAGGAGAAAGCAAAACTAATCAATATAAAAAGAGCAGCAGCAAAGATATTGAAGAGAAATACAGGCAAATGAGTGAAGACTGGTAGAGATGGGTGAAGGCTGCCAGCCTAGCCAGATAGAGCTGTGCAGATAATTTTATCATTTGCAAATATGAATGTTGAACTTAAAACAATGTGGTAACATTGCCATCTGCTGTAAAGAAAGCTAAGTCAAGCATTTCTTGTTGGTCCTTTGAAATTAAAATGATTTCATCATTGCCTTTGATGTTTTACAAGTCGGCTCCAGTCCAGCTAGATGAAGGCTTCCTGCCTATTGTTTTAAGGCTAAAGTTAATGACCAGAATTTTCATGTGGAATGTCCTTTATTGCTATAAGTGTAAAAAAATGTAAATTCTGTTTCTGTCAGCCTGGGAACTCAAGAAAGTGTAAAAAGATGATGTAATGTTTTAGCAGAACTGCAGTTTCAATTTAAACAGTGAGAACCAGAGATTATTAAGCATTTTTGTCTGACTATGCAACTCACAGCACTGCCTTATGGTCTATGTAAGTAAGTTATTTTAGAAGTGTGTTTTCTTGTAGTAATAGCTAGGAATTAGAAAAGAGTAGACTAAGTGTTTTTCTGTGATGTCAGAACTGTAATACCGATTTAAGTATTTCTGTGTGATCTCTGAACTCTCTTGACTAGCACTGACTGTGTAGTAGAAAGTATTGTCTTGTGGTTTTAATTATTTATTATTAAATATTTTAAAACCTTTTAACTGTGGCTGGTTTGTGTAGAGATAGTTTAAGCTCTAGAGTACATTGAATATTTATAGAGTTTACTGTCCAGGTCACTCCAAATAAGCTTTGACTGTTTAGTCACATCTACCAATTGGATAATAATATTGCACAGTAATAATAGGACACCCTTTTAAGGGCCTTTGTGTAGCTGACAAATATTAGCTGTGTGGTGGCATGTGGTACTACCATATAGTCTGGCTAAAAGGGGCACAGCTGGAGAACCTGTGTCAGTCTTCCCCAGAAGTGTCTGTGTGGTTGTGTAAACTCTTATCTCAAAGTGTATGTGTGTCAGCTATTTGGGCAGGGACATGAAGCACTGGTTGGACAGAGAGGGTCCTGGAGATTTTAGCTTTCCTAGCTAGGCTGGGATCTGGACCCTATAGCTGTGCCAGTGGGGAGTCTTATTGGGGACCTGGGGAGCAAGGGACTGACTGTGATCTCTGTGTACTCTTAAGGGAAATTGTACTTTACTGTGTGTATTGGTTATCCTTTCCTCACATATGAGACACCCTCTCTGGTGTTAGTGGTGAGGATTGAGGCTCCTTGATTGCTGGGCCAGAGCAAATGCATCAAGACATGGAAAAGTTTACAATACAAAAAAATAAGAAAACAAAGAGGAAAAGTAGAAAAGAGGATTAGTAATGGACAAGTTAAAGAAATAGAAACTGAGGTTAGGGATTAACTGCGAAGTGAAGGATTCAGTCCAGAAAATTTAACTCAGATAACATCACAGCAAGATAGAGCAATGGACACCCAAATTAAGGAGAAAGCAGTTGAGTGAGAAGCATCTGATCAGTTTTCATATGAAGATAGTTGGGTGCCTTCCATAAGAAACCAGTACAAATGTTCAGTTGGAGATGGAGTTTGAAATTGTGGCAACTCTGACCCAGTCAATGTTGTGGAGTGACAGGCCAGTGAGTTCCCATACAAAAGAGCAATGGATGACACAGGATGAAACTGAAAAGAAGGTGCCACAAGAAGATGCTCTAGAACCATCTACAGAATGCCCCACAGGAAATGGAGAACAAAGAATGTGACCTCAGTTTAGAAGAAAATGCATACATATATACATACAGATATTTCAAGCATGGGCATTAATGCCTTTCTAGCTTGCCAATATACCAGAACACTTGTTCCCATAATAGTTATCCAGGTTGTTCTTAAAAATATCTAAACTAGTACTTGCTTTAATGTAATTTGGTAGTCTGTTCCATGCATCAGCTACTCTGTCAGAGAACCAATTAGTACAATTCTCATTCCTATAGAATCTTCGATATATGTTGTCTGATGATTCTGTACTACTTTTTGATAACCTCCAACATTTCCAGAGGTAGTTGTCTCTAAATGCCCTATATACCTGAATAACATCTCCTCTTAGATATCTGTAAGAGACACTGTACAAGTTCAGATATTATAGTCTTTCATAATAACTTAAATTTTCACATCCATGGATGCCCTTGGTATATTTCTGCTGTACTCGTTCCAGTTTACTCATGCTTGTTTTCTTATAGGTTTCCATATTTTTTTTCGATACTCAAGTTTGTGTCTAATGTAACTAACAAACAATGACTTCATTATTTTTAATTTCCTAGACTTTATAAATCTTTTTATACAACCTATAGTTCTATAACTATCATTAACCAATTGGTTGATATGATTAGAAAAACTCATAGCTGAATCCACCCATACACCCATGTCCTTAAATGAGTCTACAGTTTCAATCACTGTGTGCTGTAATAAATATTCACATTTCAGTTTATGTATCCCAAATCTTATATTCTTTGTTTTTGTTGTATTTATCAGCATATTATTCTCCTGTGCCCAAATGGTCAATTTACTCAAGATATTTTGAAGACATACCTTATCTGTAACACGTGTAATCAGTTTACCCAATTTCAGGTCATCTGCATATAGACTGTAAAACACCTCAGATGAAAATTTAGGCCTGAAAGATACAATCTAAATAAGTAAGGGCCTAGGGCAGAGTCCTGTGGGACATGCTGACTGTAACCAAGGATTTAAATTGTCCAGTTGCTGTATGATACTTGCCATGTCCTATTTATAAGCCATGCAGCTATCCATCTTATCAAGATTACATCAATACCTAGTTGTACTAGTTTATTGATCAGTGTTTTGTGTATGACTCCTGTCAAATGCTGGAGTTAAATCTATATCAATTGCATCACAGCACAATATTTCTTTCATAACTGTTATTATATTGTTATAGAACATCATGTTACAGGTGATAATAGATCTATTTTCAACATATGCATGCTGATATATGGTTTCAAGTCCCAACCTATCCATTTCTGACAATACCTTATCCAATATTACACTCTCCATTGTTTTTCCACAACATGAAAGTAGACTTAAAGATCTATATGACTCAGGGTTTGTCCTACTCCCCTTTCCTTTAAAGACAGGTTTAATAAGCACGTGTCTCCAATCTTGAGGAATTTTTCCATATTTATATGACCTAGTGAATAATAAATATAATGGTACTGTAAGTTCTTGCTGAAGTGTTCTTAGGTCATTGTTACTAATTCCGTCTCTTCCCTGCGCTTTGTTTGGATCCAGTTTGTGCAGTTCTTTTTCAATATAATCTGATATGATTCCAGTATGGACAACTTATCACCCCTTTTGTAGAGCCAAACTGTTTTGCATAAGATTTTGTAAATATATATATAATGTGTTGTGTCTGAGAATAAATTTTAGAATCTGCACAGTTTATCAATTTGTGTGTCTTTACCCCTTCTACATTTTAGGTATCTATATAAAGGTTTTCTGCTTGTTCAATATTGTTATATAAATTTTCTTCAAATTTTTCTTGATTTTATCTCACACTATGCTTAATCTGTTTGTCTAGCTTGTTTATTTCAGTTTTCAAAGTTGTAGTTCGACCCCTCTTCCATTTCTTATATTTTGTGTCTCTCACCCTAATCAGATATCTTCTTCTTATGGAAATATATCCCCCTGATGTTGTATGCCTAGATCCTGATGTTAAATATTTTTTTTTATTTTTTGCACTCAAACAATTTCTCTTTCAAAACTTTCCACATTCCATCTGTAGTTCTCCACTGAACACCTCACTCCAGTTAGTTTTACATAGTGACTGTTTTGCTTCCATATAATCTGTAATTAACCTTCTGTGCATTGGCTTAGATTTCAGTTTGGCAGAATTATCTAGCAACAAATTAACCTTTATAACCCTATGATCACTGCACATCAATGGTGGTAAAACTTGAATTGAAGTTACAGTAATTTCTTTGGGAACACAAACAATGTCAAGTATGTTCCATCCCCTGGTAGTTTTTTTTTTTACAATCTGAAGCATTTGTTGTTCCTGAATATACTCTGTGAATACTTTTCTTACTAACATTGTTGAATCAATGTTATCACAGTCTGTTTCTGGTAAAGTTAAGTCCCCAGCTAATATTATTCTTCCCTCCGGTGTTTCATGCAAGAAATGTATAAATTCCTCTAGGTCATCTGCAGTTGACTTTGGTGGTCTATACACTCCAATTATTATATGATCCAGGGTTGTCTTTATTGTCACAGTTACATAGTCTATACTATTGGTGTTATCATTGAACATGTAATAATTACACATCTCATAGCTGTCTTTAATCCCTGTTATAACACCTCTAGCTGATTTTTTGTTAGAATGTCTGTCATAGTAAAAACATTTATACCCTGACAGAAATGGTTTCCAGTCATTGTTCTTTAACCATGTTTCACAAACAATAACAACATAAATCTTCTAGCAAATTTTCCAATAAAAATGTTATTATTAATGCTCCTAGCATTAACAACCATCAGAGATGCATCAAATGTTGCTATCTGTAAACTATTAAATTCTTGACCTGGCAAAAATCCTGCCTATTGCAACTATCTGCTGCAAAAATTCTCCTCCCTGATCTTGACAAATGCACACCATCTTAAATGAACACATGTGCCCAAAACAAGGCATGGATGTTCTACACATTTCCATTTTTTTAAAACAAGACATTTTTTCCATGTAGGTATTTACCCCCCAATTTTTTTCATTCATAGTGACCTGACTATCCTTTCTATAGGTGATTTTCAAAAAATGCATCCTAACACCAGTAATGATTTAAGAGTAGAGTTGCTTGATTTAATAGAGATGGACAGACATATTAAGATTAATGAAAGAAAAAAGTTAGAAGTTTGATAAAACAAATGAACACAGTAATTAAGACTGTAGATAGAGATTCATGTGATATAACAGAAGTAAATAGACTATACTACAGTACAGATTAAGTCTTACCCCAAGAACACAGGGCAGTAAGGGAAAAGAAAGGGAGAAATTGAATGCCATTGTGAAAATATCAAATAGAGAAAACTATAAAGCAATTAAGACAAGAAGTGTCACTGTTAGAAGAATATAGAAGAAGGAACAGATCAACAAATATATTCAGAAAGATAGATGTGATAAAAGCAACATGCAGTATTACAACAGATCAGGATATATCGTACACTATCACAAATAATAAACTAAAAATATCAGCACAGGCAGAAAAACTTAGAAGCTATGTCGATAAATATAAAAGAAAAGTACAAAATAAGCAATTTATTGATGACCCAAAGAAGTTTTATATAGAATTGAGAAACAAGGCAAAAGGAATTGAAACACCACCAAAAAAGAAGAAATAGATACATTTTGGAGAAATATCTATGAAGATCCACTGGAACATAACAAGGATGCTAAATGGATGGAAGAAGTAAAGGAAAGAATAAGAAATTCAAATGTTCAAGATAAGAAATGAGATAAAATAATGGCTAGAGAGATTGAAACAATGTTAAGAAAAGCTCCTAACTGGAAAATCCCAGGCCAAGATGCAGTACCTAACTTCTGGTTAAAAGTATTAACATCTTTGCATGAAGATTTAGCCATGAGTAAGAACTATTTATATGTGCATCCTGAACAGACACTTGCCTGGTTAACAATAGATAAAACAATACTCCTACTTAAGAGTAAACCTACTAGCTATCCTAAAAATTATAGACCAATAATGTGTCTTCCAACGATGTATAAACTATACACTGGAAATAATGCCAACAGAGTTTATAGTCATTTAGAAGAAAACTCAATCATAGCAATAGAACAAAAGAGTAATAAAAAAGTCATATGGAACAAAGGATCATTTGTTGTTAAATAAAGTCAAAATGGAGAACTGTAAAAAGGGGAAGAATCTAGGTATGGCATGGATATACTAAAAAAAATATTTCACAGTATCCCACATTCATGGATAAAAGAGTGCTTAAAAATGTATAAAATACACCCTACACTGATCGATTACATTACACTGACCATGAAATAGTGACAAATCACTTTGCAGTTAAGCCATGATAAAGGACAAATTATTATTCCGGGTCCAAAAATTCAAAGGGGGATATTCCAGGGTGACTCTCTCAGGGTGTGACCACTCCTCATTTGTCTTGCCCTTAACCCATTAAGCTGTCTACTTAACAGAATAGGTCATACCTACATTCTGGCTCCCAGAAAACAACAAAGTGTAAACACTTCTCTTCTTCTTTTTGTAGATGATTTAAAATTGCATAGTTCATCAGATGAGGAAATGGAAGCACAACTGCAAGTGATCAAAACTTTCAGATGATATAAGAATGTCATTTGGTCTTGATAAATGTGCAAAAGCAACCTTTTCAACAGGAAAGCTGCAGCACCAAGAAAACATCATCCTGCGACAGGAATGTGATATAAAAGAACTTGAGCAAGAGGGAGTATATAAATATTTGGGAATTGATGAAGGATTATCAGTAAAACATGAACAAATGTGAATAAAACTTAGTAAGGAATATTTTAGAAGACTTAAATTAATATTGAAAACAGCGTTGACATCTAGGAATAAAGTTCAAGCTATAAACCAATTTGCTCCTCCTGTCCTAACTTACAGTTCTGGAGTGACTGACTGGGCCCAAAAGATGTTCGATAGGTTGGAGAGGAAAACAAGAAGGATGCTTCATACTCATCAAAAGATTTATGAAAATCAGTGCATACCAAGATTATGTAGTCCCTGTTTGGAAGGAGGTATGGGCCTCCTCAAGATTGATTACATGTATGAATCTGTAATCGTGGGACTGCTTACATATCCATGACCTCACAAGATCCAAACATAGTGAAAGTTTTCAAACATGAGGAGAATAAGTCTCAGATGACTTCTCTGTTTAGTTTAGCAAAAGCATATTTGCATCAAGCAAGGATGGAAATCAAACCAGACAGAGATAAAAGTCAGCCAGCAATTGAATGTGCCAAAAAACAAAAGAAAGAATATAAGGTGAAGGGTCAGATGAGACACAATAAATGTGGAAAATACATAAATATAGTTCCAAGCATAGAAAACTCTTGGAACAACCTCATGTTGATCAGGATCGAATGCAGAAATGATTAAGGAGAGATGAATTTAAACCAAAAGTTAATATTGGCGGCCCAAGATAGTGGACTATGTACACATTGGTTTACAAAGTCCATTGAACATATGGGAGAAACAGACAAATGTAGGTTTTGTAAAGCAGAATTGGAAACAGTCACACATGTTGTTGCCGGTTGTGATATACTAATGGCAGAAGGACTGTATGCTGAAAGGCATAATAATGTGGCAAGATTGTTGCATTGGGCAGTGTGCAAAAATTCTAATACTGAAGTAGCTTAAAAACACTGGAAACATAAGCCACAAAGCATTACAGAAAATTATAAAGTTTATATCATATGGGATCGCCCATTACCAACAGTTCAAAAATAGATGCAAGAAAACCAGATATAATAGTCCATGAAAAGAAGACATAGACATAGGCAGTTAAGAAAGTGTTTGTAGACATAAACACTTTCTTAACTGCTCTACTAAATGTACTCTTACCTTAAATTTTGTCTTACCTTCTCTCCTGTATGGCATTTCTCTCCTCACTGATATCCAGTCCTCCCTAAAAACCAAGCTTGAGTCCTGTTACAACAAAGTCTCCAAGTTTGCTACCAATACAAAATACTCCTCTCATCACTGTATCTCCTTACAGTCGCTGAACTGATTCAAACTTCCACAGTATCTATCCTACCTATAATCACAGTGCACAAAATCATATAACACTCTCAGACTGCCCAGCCCTTCTATTTTAACTGTCTATCATCCTAATAAGCATCTTAGATCTGAAAAACAAATTCTCTTGCAGCAAGACAAAGCAGGAGACATGCTTTATTCCTTCACAGTTGCAAAATTATGGAACTCTCTCCCTACAGATATCAGAAGCTCCAGTAATATCCTCCTTCAAAAAATCTGTGTAGCAACATCTCTCCACTCTTTCGCAATGCAGATGTCTCAGCTCTTACCCCCCATAACCTGATTACCCACACCTACAGTAATACTTCCTTAACTTATATCCTTAACTCTCAGATCTTCCGTTTATACACATTTTAAACACAAAGATGTTTATCTACTTATGTATAACTACCTAAGATTTAATACTTCCACATTACTTTTTATCAAGCAATAAAACAAATACTCTCTTCCCTGCACTATTGCACTAGCTGACACTCCTTCATACCTTGTTAATATTTCCATATGATGTCTCTCTTCTCTATTTTATTGTCTAAATTTATAAGACATCAACGAATGTATAATTTTCTAGATAGTATGCATTTTTCAACTCTAATACTCTGTAATTTATTGTATATTTTATATACCTGCTTTTCTGCCTTGTATAATATTGTCTGTTTCAGTGCAATACTGCCTGTATTTACTAACTGTTTTGTGTTCTATGTACCTTAATAATAACCTGCTTTGTGGAGCTTTTTTCCCCGGGCCTCCATTGAAAATGGGGTCTTTTGGCCCAGTGGACTTTCCCAGTAAACACATGCCAATAAATAAATAAATAAATAAACAAACAAATAAATAAATAAGATAAAGATAGCATTGATCATTGAAATTGCTACACCCACTGAATATTGTGTCTTACATACAGAGAGAGACAAGAAGTTATAAAATACTAGGAATTGCAGACACAAATGAGGGTAATCTGGAAGAAGGATAGCCAGATGGTTCCAATAGAAGTAGGAGCTATGGGTCTGATAAAAAAGAATTTACAGTTGTACTTGAATATGTTAGCGATACATGTTACTCCCTAGAATTGCAGAAGGAGTCATTGCTGGGCACATTGTGGGTGCTGCAAAGAACACTTCTGGCTAACATCAAAGACTGAAATAATATTCATGAAATTTAATAATACTTTGACTTAAGAATTGGGCTCATTCCTATGATGGTATTAGAAACTGAAAAGGCCTGGAGAAATTACAAAATGAGAGTCAGAGGGTGACAAGCCCTCTTATGGCCATATCAGGGAGCAGGTAGTCAATGATGTAAATGAAGTCGGAGATCCTGGATGCACATATTCAAAAATAAGACATAGGGCCAATGATATAATCATGGCAGCCAGATGTTGGGCAGCTGCATTTGCGTATGAACATATGACTAAGGAGGTGGTCCTGCTACTGAACCACCACTGACTGAAATAGAGGAGTTCCTGTCCAATGTCAGATATCCAGACAGCTCAACACAAGGTTCACACCAAATCCCAGATGTTGGGGCTGACAAGGAAGTCAACCCAAATGTGTCTATTACAGAGCTTCCAGGTATGCAATATTTGTTTTGTCTATATCTATCTATCTATATGAATGTGTATATATATAAAATGTATATATATGGATCTCAGTAATTTCGCCGAAAGCACATTTCGCCAAAATGTATTTTGCCAAGACCAAATCGCCGAAAGCACAAATCGCCAAAAACTAATTTTGCTGAATTTCATTTCACCAGAAATAGTAGTGGCAGTGCATATGCCCTGTTCCCCACAGTAGTACAATCCTGGAGTTAGAATATATAGTAGGGGGGGGGGTGTGGGAGCACAATCCCCCACATCGGGGGATGTGGGGGGGGTAGCCCCTCACCTAGTTTGATTAAAAACTTACTTACCCTCTTAGAAACTGCATAGTATAAAGCACACACACACACACACACACACACACACACACACACACACACACACACACACACACACACACACACACACACACACACACGCACACACACACACACACACGTTGTTGACTGCCATATAGATTTTACTACTTGACTTGCAAATTGGATCCTTAAGGAATGCATTTTTGTTTTACTTGTACATACTCACTTCTTTGTTGTCATGCTTGCCCTCCTCCCCTCCTGCCACCCCACCCCCACTCTGTGCAGGTGATGATGACGTTGTCTCGCCTTTTGCATGTCTTTGCAACTTCGAGTTGTATATACAGTATGTCTAATGCACAGGGTGGATAACTAATGCTTGCTTATTCAGAATCTTTCTTTAATGTAAATGTATTGCAGAATATATGCTTTTAATCATAATTCATAATCAACTGTATATAATTGCTTCTGTAATTGTTTATCCTCATGGTATTTTTGTTACTGTTCTTACAAATGTGCTCTAAGTAGTTGGTTAAGAATTGCTTAGTGTTATACTTGTGCAAATATTGCTAACATTGACCTGGTCATTGGGTTATATACAATGGTCAACTGAAATGCTTGATGCATATTACTGGGTAAAATCCATAGCTGTACATTGCAAACATCACTCAAAAAGTACTATTGACATTACTATATACCTGGAACATGTACCACCTTAGCGCCATATTACAATTTGAATTTTACAGAAATCAGTTATATAATTGTATTGATTTTTCTACGTAAGTTCCAAGACATACCTTGTTAATGCTGCAGATATAAGATGTCTCCTTTGGGGGTTGCCCCTGTCTAACGCTAACAGAATATGGCCATTGCATGGTTAAGTAAAGGTTGTGAAGTTTTGCCAGCATCAGTTTTATTATTTCTATGTGCTAATGCTCTTAGTCTTTCATTAGGGTATTCAGTGTGTGTGCTATCCTTTATCTCTTAGCCAGAGCTATGACATGTTGTACTCACCTACATGTGCTGGCAGTATCAGTGGCTGGTGGTTGTCCCTCAGACTCCTCATCTGTATCTGATGGAGCTGCTGGACCTACCTGTGGCACTGGAAAAAATATTCCTGCCCCTAGTTGTCCTTGTTGTAGCTGTTTCCTGAGAATGATATTGTGCAACATGGAACCGACTGTGAGTAGCTTTGTAGAGGCTGCTGGGTCATATGGCAGGGCATCTCTTGGTGTGTCTAAACACCGGAATCTTGATGTGAGAAAGTTGAATACACATTCTATGATATTACTAGTTTGAACATAGGCATCATTGTAACCTTGTTCAGTGGGGTTGTGCAGGTTTCTCATGGGTGCATAAGCTGGATCTCTACTAGATGCCCACATGGAAAGTTACCCCTAGCAAACCTTGTGTGCAGCTCACAGGTGTGCCATTTCTATTAGCCATACAAAACTACCTGGGTTACCTGTACAGATATTGTAGATGATTCTTTGAGCATTATAGACAGTCTGGCAGTTTATAATGTGGTAACAATTCCTGTTAGTGTACCTCCATCACTGTTCACTATGTGTGCAATCTATGGCCCCCAAAACTTCAGACAGGTATGCTCCCTTGCATGTTGTAGCATTTCATTTAGAAGATGTAATATTTCAGAAGCTAAGGCCTGTGCCTCCCCAATATATCCCTTGTGGGTCTCTCGATAGTACCTGTAGCTAGGATATGTAAAGCATCACAAAGCTTTGTTTCCAGTGGGATGGGTTCTCTAAGATTTCCCTGAGGACTCAGGTGAGGGTGGTAGAGTTTGCATATTTTATTTAGTGTTTCCTTGCCCACCTGGTATCTCTCTCTGCAATTTCTGTGTCATGTAGTCCATGGTAGGTCAAATGGGGTCTAAACACCCTTCTTCCTTTCCAAGGTCTGACTGCAGTGGCAGTATTATAAATTAAAGTCTGTTGCACATACAGGTTAATGGTGGCAGCAGCAACTGCTAGCATGCTTTTCTAAGTGTAATCATGACTGTAATTCAAACAGTTTTAGATTTCAGGACAAATGGCTAAACTGAGTGTACACGATTCCGTTATAAGTTCTTAAATAGCTCCATCATGTTAGATTATTTAATAAGGTATCACTTTCTGTAAATTTATGTAATCATTAGCAGTCGGTACAGTACAGCTGAGTAACACTGGACATGTTGAAACCTGGTTGATTGAGAAAAATAGACCAAATGGAGGTCTGCCAAAAACATGATGATATGATATGCAAAACTTCCCAGTCCCCAAGCAAAGCCTGATTTGGACATAGTGAAGGAATCAAGCTTATACCCCTTTGCAAAAATATGTGCAGAGGACCAAAGTAGCAGGTTCTAGTATATTTTTAGAGTCCAGCCTTTTCCAAAAACAGATAGATGAGGCCAATGATTTACCATCAAAATGTCGATCGCACATCAACAGCACCACTAACACAAACTCTAAACTGCGACTGTTGAAAATGTAAAACACCGATATTCTGAACCGCAAAATCTCACTCCCTTTTTGATCCATATCAGCACTTGTTTTTAGGTGTAGGACGGTCAAAGGCAAAGGTCATAGATCAAAAGTTGAAGAGATATGTGACCCAGGAGAGTCAAATTTGCAAAGAGTCCTGGACCTTCCTTTCAAATATTAATGCATTAGAGTTTAATCCCACCTATAATTTTATTACAGTTGATGTAAAATATCTATACTCTTCTATTCCTCATGTAGAAGGAGTAGAATTGGTAAGCTATATGATGTGCAGTAAAGGAGCACCTGAGGATGAGGTTTCCCTTGTATGTGAACTCATAGACATAGTGCTAACACAAAATTTCATAACTTTCAACAAGTATTACTTGCAGAAAGTTGGTGTAGCCATGGGTTCACCATGTGGCGCTAGGCTAGGGAACTTAGTAATAATGAGAAGATTGCCAACTGGATTATCCATTACACTAGGTTCTTGGATGATATCTTTATGATTTATAATGGGGATGAGAAACACGTTACAGATATGGTTACCTATTTCAGCAATACAACCCAGTTTTTTACATTCACATTTACTTTCAGCACTGAATCAATAGCCTACTTGGACGTAAATCTTAGGAAAGACAGCATTACCAACAGTTATTGTGCACAACGTTTCAGGAAGGAAACATTTTCCAACACATTTCTTCACTTTACTAGTTGCCATCCATTACATCAAAAACATTCAGTAGTCAAGGGGCAATTAGTAAGAGCTGCCCGGATGGTGACTAGTGATGATACATTTGTGTTTGATGCAATGATCTGAGGAACATGTTCAGGGTAAGATGTTACCCAGAACAATTAATCAACAAATTGATCAGAGAAGTTCAGGACAAGAGGGCTGGTGGTTTTTATAAACCAATTTTGAGTATCAAGGATATGATAGGAGGTAACAATGTGGGTGACATGAGTATGGTACCAAGGGCGAGAGAATACAGTACTACAGCCCTCATCACTAGATATAGTATCAATGCTCCAGCCTTATACTCCCTTATTAACAAAAATTGGTCATTAATTATGGATGATAACGTTCTCAGGCATAAATTCTGTGAAGCACCAAGAATAGTGTTCCAACAAGGGCAAAACATGAAAAACATATTACAATACAAGGCAAAAGGTGTAAGTACATGAACAGGTATGAGTAAATGTAATATGTGTAACTTTTGCAAACATATGCAGGTTGGCCAATGCTTCAAGTTGAGGGAACAGAAATATGTGATCAAACATAAGTTCAACTGTCAGAGTAGAGCAGTAGTGTACATGGCCCAGTGCTAACACTGTCCGGCTTTCTATATTGGAAAAATGGACCGTAGGTTAAGGGAAAGAGTATATGAGCATTTATATTATATTTCCAAAACGAAAAAAGAAAGTGCCCTAGCTAGACATGTTGAAGCATTCCCAGATCATACTTTTAAATTTAGGTCCATTGACTGTGAATTTAAATGGAAGAGGTGGCCCCGATTCATTAATGTTGGAGAAACTTGAATTGAGGTGGCAGCTTCGTACAGACACCTGCCATTTTCCAGGACTGAATGAAGTGTATTCTATCCTGTGTATTCTTAAATTGAAAAACTTAGAGATATAGGCTCACGAATGGTGGAAGTGTGTCCATACTCTCTGGTTGTAGGGTTCTTTTATGTAGATAGAATGGGCCAGGATAAATTATCTTAATATTTTAATATGTGAATTTTTAACAGAATGACATTATTAAAAATAAAAATACACATGGAATAAGTAAGAATGTTGATTATGAATTTTAGGCTAAATATTTTAGTAAGAGTATATTTAAGGTATTATTTAAAATAATTATCACATTTATAATATGTGGATGTTATAGGAAAGGGTGTTTTTAAATGGAAGTGTGTGTTGTGTCACATGACTGATGACTCTTATTTAAACTTTACATTTGTATATGTATGTTATCTGAAGAAGTCTCCTTATAAGGAGAGATAAAAAGCGCTTAATAAAACGGACCTTATACTTTATTTGTGGGTGACCAGTGGAGTGATTTCCTAGCTTTTTCATTCAGTTTTTGTTTTTTTTTCCGGCTTTTCTGGTGTTTATATGAGGATAGTTCCTGAGTCATATGTGGGAATCCAAGGTATGAAGAATCCATTCTCCCTCATTTTTAGGTTCAGGAAAGAAAATGGGGGGGGGGGTATAAAGTTTGGCTTAAAGTAAACTTGCATAACTCTTTCAGCATAAAAGAAGGATTAGTTACGTAGGGATACTTTTCTCAAAAAAAATACAAACTATCCTTATGGGAAATGAGATAAGATTGACTCACCTAAAAGTTTGTAACTCAAATACCCTTCTTGCATATATCAGATTAATCAGTAAAACTGTTTTCCATGATAAGAACATCAAGTCAGAAAGGTTAGCTGGTTCAAATGTAACAAGTGTTAGCCTTTCTAACAGACAAATAAGATCTCAAAGGGGGGGGGGGTCACTCATTTTCCTGGAAGTCACGTAGGCAAATTTAAAGAGCAG
Source organism: Protopterus annectens (assembly GCF_019279795.1). Taxonomy (NCBI): domain Eukaryota; kingdom Metazoa; phylum Chordata; order Ceratodontiformes; family Protopteridae; genus Protopterus; species Protopterus annectens. Next base: position 1,183,827,680 of record NC_056725.1, on the reverse strand, counting down.
GATCCATGGGCAGACATGCTGAAATGGACTGATAAATGAACCTTGATAGAGAAATAAGAAAGGCCATAGCATAGTAACCCACATAAATATTGTAAAACCTGAGCCCAACTAACCCTGAATGGCTGCAGGTTATGTTGTTGCATCAACTAAAAAAGCTTTTTCATTTGCTAATATATGATTTTCTAATAGCAGGCTTTTTGCCCTATTAGTACCTTTTTTCTTGTCTTCCGTAAGCTGGGGCATAAAAGAAATTAATATCCTATCATCCAGGCAGTCAATTGAAGTTGATTGATGTTGGGATGTATCAAACACACCTGTTCTTGTGTGAGTAGATTCGGTCTGTAAAAAAGCTTGTGGTAATTGCTTCTGGCCATTTCCAAAAGAAGGGACAAGAACAATTGCCTAACCAAGAAGGGAGTCACCACAATGATCCTGGGGTACTGCTTCTGAATCTACAAATATACGCTGGATATTAGTGGAAAGGGTGGAAAAGCATGCAAGAACATATCTGTCCAAAGAAAAGAACAGGCATCTGTCTTCCAGGTCTTCTTGCTTAGAGTCCTGGAACAGAATCTTGACAATTGATTGTTTAGACAGGAGGCAGAGATCTACTTGAGGAACACCTCACAGATAGATCAAACCATGGACAACTGCTGATCTTGTTTCCATTTGTGAGAGTCTATCCTGGTCCTGCAAAATGTGTCTACCACACAGTTTTGCTCGGATTGAATGTAGGATGTGTATAGAGTGGGAGTGTGTTGCAAAGCTATATCCTAAGCTAGCATAGCTAGTCTTCAGAGGAGTACAACCTGGTCCCCTCTTGCTTGTTGATGTTCCACATGACTTTAGTATCATCTGTAACCACTTGAATAGGTTCTGGTGACAAAAGATGATTCAGAAATTTGAGTGTCTTGATCAGAGCAAGTAGCTCCTTAATATTTATGTACTTGCATTTGTTCTTGGTGCCCCCCACTCCATGCAGTTTTATCCCTCTTGAAACTACTCTGAAAGTACTGTCTGAGGAGTCTGTGGTGACTGACTGCTTCTGAACAGGGAGGGAGAAGTGGAGACCTGGATTTTAGGATATCTGTTGTCTCCATCAAATGATTTATCTTCTGACAAACCCTAGCACTGGGATATGAAAAGATAAAGGGTGTTGGTGCTGGGAACAAAGAAATTGTGGATACCACTGTATCTTTTTCATGTGGAGTCTTGCTAGGGGCATCATAAGAATCATAGATGACATGAAACCCAAAATCCTGAGGTGTTCCCTCATAATGCCCAAAGTCTAAGCAGAAGACCTAAGAAATAGATCTGGATAAAGATCTATTTTTTTCCTGTGGATGAAAAGCTCTTTTAACTGGAGTGTCTCATTTTCATCCCAAGAACAGAACCCTGTGTGAAGTAGTCAAAGACGTTTGAATGTTATCTTGGAATCCCAGGTTGAAAAAGAGATCTCTCACTCAAGAGAGCAAGGGATTCATGACACTTTGAAAAAAACTCTGCAAAGATAAGCAAGTCATATAAATGTGGAAAAATATGGATACCTTGAGCCTGCTACGAGCTATAACTCCAACTTGACACTTTGTGAATACTATTGGTGCTGTGGATAGTCCAAAGGGTATTGCAGTGAACTGATGATGTGATCCAGACCCTCAAAACCTTAAGAAAAATCTAAAGTCTGGATGAAATCAGATGTAATGATAAGCATCTTTTAAGTCTAGTGTTACCAGGACACTTGAAAGAAGAAGAAGAGGTAACAGGTTGTGATGTGACATTATTTTTAATTTGGGCACTATCACAAACAGGTTTAGGAAAGAAAGATCTAGAACTTATAGGTTCATAGGTTCATAGGTAGGGACTAGGCTATCAGCCCAAGGGCCTACGTAAGCCTAGCCAGCAAGGTTCCATAGTTTACACCACCCAAGAAAGTTATTTTTTTGTGCCACTGTCCAGCAGAGACACAGAAGTGATCCCCTGGGTGTATTTCCTATTTCCCATCCACTCATCAAGATTTTTCTTGAAGAGTGCTAATGAAGAACTTTGCTTGACATTGATGGGTAGCTTGCTCCAGAGTATAGGAAGTCTCTGGGACAGGAATCTATCCCTCCAGCATGTCCTGTTTATTGTGGTGACAAGGTTTAGGTCCCTAGAGTGTGTAGCTTGGAGGGATTGGGATTTCTTTAGGTGTAGCATGTCCAACAGCTCTGGGTTTGACATAGCTTTATATGTTAGGCAGAGATCACCTTGGAGTAGGCGATATGCTATGGAGTAAAGCTGGAGTTTTTTGAGATGGTCAGTGTAGGGCATTTGTTTGAGGCCAGTAATCCTCTTTGTGAGGTACTTCTGTGGCCTTTCCAGCTGCTGCAGATGTCTTGTGAAGTACATTCCAAAAGGGTCATTGTACTCTATAATGGGTCTAATGAGTGACAAGTAGAGGGGAACAATGACCTCTTTTTTCCAAGATGAGAACCCTTTTATGATGAGGTGTGCCATGTAGAAGGACTTCCTGACTACTGTGGTGATGTGACTATCAAAGGAGAGACTACTGTCCACCTGGGTCCCAAGGTCTCTTAGCATGCATTCGGTGTTAAGTAGATTGCTGCCTATGTGGTAGTTCATGGGTACAGAGTTTTTACCAAAGGGGATGACACTGCACTTTTTGGCATTGAGCTTGAGGCCATGGCTCTGACACCAGGCATCTGTCTCAGTGAGGCCCTTCTGCAGGATGTCCACATCATTTGGGGACTTGACTATGGCTCCTAGTTTGCAGTCATCTGTGAACTTCATTAGCCAGAGGCCTTCTGTGTTAGCCTGTACTTCAGAGAAGTAGATACCAAACAGGAGAGGTCCCAGGACGGAACCCTGTGGTACTCCACTTGTCACTGCTTTGAGGTCAGATTTGGAATCTGCAACTTTTACAGTGTGGGTTCTGTCAGTGAACCAGTTGGCAAACCATCTTGTGATCTATGGATTTATACCTAGTTTAGTGAGTTTAGCTATAATTCCAGAATGGGGGATGGTGTTGAAAGCCTTGGTGAGGTCAAGATAGGCTGTGTGAACCACCTTACCCTCATCCACGGCTTTGGTGACTGCCTCAAAGAAGTCAATCAGGTTCAGGCGGCATGATCTGCCTTTCACAAACCCGAACTGGGTGGGATCCAGAGTTTGGAGGTTACCAATGTCTTTGTTTATGAGTTCCATGATAATACGTTCCATGGCCTTGCAGACCAGGCTCGTCAGGCTAATAGGTCGATAGTTCCCGGGATCAGTGGTGGCTCCCCCTTTGTGGAGTGGGATAACTGTTGCTGTGCACCATTCAGTGGGCACAAAGCATGATGCGAGGCTATTATTGAACATGGTGCTTAAGTGGGGAACCAGTTCGATCTGAAGTTCATGTAAAATGCAGCCTGGGATGTTGTCCGGTCCCATGGATGCTGTGTTTTTGGCTTTAGAGAGTGCAGCTTTTACCTGTGTAGCTGTGGTTACAGGGACTCTGCATTCTTCCTGCATAAATATGGGCCCTTTAGGGGGTGAGAGGGGGGTAAAGTTAGCACTGAACCTATCTGCCAGGATGTTGGCAATATCAGTTGGTTCTGTAATTTTCATGCCTTTGTGCTGTAACTCAGAGCAGATCTGGGTGTTGCCATCTAGACTCCTGACATAGCTATAGAATGCTTTGTGGTTGTCCTTGGATTTAGTGGTGATTTTGTTTTCGTAGCTAGCTTTGGAGGATCTTATAAGGGATCTCAGCTTCTTATTCAGGTTGACCAGGGAGCTCCTCCACTCATGGGATTTTACTCTCTTTTGCAACAATTTCTTCCTTCTGTTGTACAGTTTGTTTATGGCAGGGGACCACCAGATTGGCTTCCTTTTTTTGGAGGATAGCATCTTGGTTCTGTTTGGGATGGCATGATCCATGCACTCGTGTAAGTGCTTATAGAGTGCATTTGTGCAGGATTCAGCAATTGTAACTGTATTGTCCATCTGCATGGGTGTCATGAAGTTCACCACTTCTGTCTTAAGAAGCATGAAGTTGGCTTTGGAGAAGTTTTTTACTGTGGTTTCCTTAATGGGGGATGGGGGCATGATGTGGATATCAAGGGTGATAAACTTATGGTCGGATCGGACCAACGAGGAGTTGACTTCAGGTGTGGAACACCGGTCACTCATGTTGGTAATGACTAGGTCTAGGATATTGTTGCCCCTGGTTGGGGTGTGGATAAGTTGATCTAGGGCATTGGAGTTTATGAATTCCAGAAAGCATTGAGCTAAGGAGTTGGTACATGAGTAGTTTTCCCAGTTAATGGTGGGGCAGTTGAAGTCGCCCATTATTAGGGTGTTTGGTTGAATCCTAATATTTTCCAGTACATCAAGAAAAAAGGAGTGGGAGTCCTGGGGCATGGTGGGGGATTTGTAGCAAGCTGCAATTTGGAGTGCAGTTTTGCTCAGAGTTAGTTGCACTTGGATAACCTCGGATGCATTATGCTGAGCAACTAGCCTGGAGGTGTGGATATCCTTAAGGAATATGGGCACACCTCCGCCTTTGGTGTTTCGGTCCAGGTTACAGGGCCGAAAAGTGTGGTATGAGTTATAGCCTGGTAGTGCAGGGGTGCTCTCTGGAGCCTTGAACCAGGTCTCAGTCACTGCACAGATATCGATGTTCTCCATTTTAAGGAGTGCCTTGAGTGAGTGCATTTTGAGATTTAGACTTCTAGCATTGAGTAGCATTACCCTCAGTTTTTGTTTGCCTGTTCCTGTTATGGTGGTGAATTTGTTATTTGAACCCTGCCTAAAAAAGTCACTATATGGGGCAGCAAGAGCCTTAGCCAGTATCTGGAATCCCAGGGGCGACAGGTACAGGCCATCTGTGGCAAAGCATCGTGGTCTGTCGACCATGTCATCCCAAGCAGACAGATACTGGATCCCCTTAGAATGACACCAGAAGCTTAGCCAATTGTTGAAGTCAATCATTTTGTCCTTGTACTGTGGTATCATTCTGGGTGATGGCAGAATGCTACTCACGGCTAGGGTCATACCTGCCTGGGCTACAAGATCAGAGAGCTCTTCCATGTCACTTTTCATGTAGTCCAGGGAGGTACATCTCAGGTCATTCACACCAACATGAACAATTACAGAGTCATATTTGTACTTGTTGTGGAGTGACCTGAGTGTGTGGGTTATATGGCGGATCCTGGCACCCAACAGGCAGCTGACAGTAACCTTCTCCTTGTTTAGCCTGGTGAGTGGGACGTCAGTGTGCCTGACTATAGAGTCACCTATGACTAGTGTGTTGGGTACGTTGTTTTGCCTTATTGGCTGTGTATGAGTGGCACACTGAGACTGTGGGCTGTGTGTCATTTGGGTTGTGTTGGGGGATGGAGGTTGCTTGTGTTTCTGCTTTGGAGGTCTCTGCTGCTTATACAAATTATTATTGAGAGCCTCTGCGAATGTTTTTGTGTTACTATGTGCGGGTTTTGGTGGTGTAGGGAGATTATGTAATGAGTGTGGTGTAGTACAAATGTTTATTTTCTCCTCATGACTTTCAAGTTCAGTCTTGGTTGGAGAGAGCTTTATCTCCAGTTTGGCTAGATAAGTGCACCTCTCACAGGTTGTAGTGTTGGGTGGTAGGAGGAGAGGGTTGTCTGTGTACATGAGGCAATTTCTACATTGCCTCAAGATGCCCAGATTCATCAGATAGACAGGAGAGAACACTGGGAGCTGACCCTTGGACATGCCTGAATAAAAAATTATTTTCCTCTAGATAAGTGAGGAAAGTAAGTACAAGAGCTGTTTTTCTCTAAGCAAGTGAGAAAAGTAAGTACCAAAACTGTTTTCCTCTAGGTAATGAGGAAAATGGAGTGCTATAGTAATTAGTAGCTTATTTAGTGCTTACAAGTTCTGAACAAGTGCTGAGCATAAATAAGCAAATTTAAGTGCTAAAACTAAGAATCTGTATCTGCACTAGATGAGTTACAGGACAGACAATTATCTTGATGGAACATTCTTGAATAAATCCCCTTCGCCACCTTAGAATGGAGAACATTTTCTAATGCTCCTTGGAACAGCATGTGATGAAACAAAAGAGTCTGATCTGGAGGATGAAGAATGATCCCCTGGAAAAGCGAATTTCCTCCCACTACCATCTTTAACTTTGATGAATGATTTTCAGAACCCATATCTTTACCTGTATTTTGTTGAGACTGTCTATTTTGCTTTTTGCCAAAACTGAATGAGAAGCTAGAAAATGACTTGGAAAATTTGAAAAAGGAGGGATGAAAATCATGGAGATTCCCTGAATCAGATTTCCCCTTTCATCATACCATTTGATCACCTCAGTAGCAGAAGGGTCAAAGACTAAATTTCTATCCAAGGTTGAATTTTAAATCTCTTTTTAACATCATCCTGGAGGTTCTGAGAATGCAGCCATGCACATCTCCGCAGCCATGGAAAAAAGTATCAATAGAGTCATATACACACTGTAAACAATTAGTAGAGACCTGTGCAGTAGAATAAACTAAGTTATTTAAATTAGATTTTTTTCTCACAAGAAGAAACTGCAGATAAAACATTCCTCAAACATTCACCATTATTAGAACAGACTTTAACATATGAGCCTGACAATTCAAAATTCTGAAAATCAACTTTGCAGAAGTAAACACTTTTTCCCCATTTCATTTTTTTTCATTTAACATTTGTTGACCGGGAAAGTCCGACTAGGTTCCACAGATCCTGTTTTCAGCGGAGGCCTGGGGAGAAATGCTCCAGAAGCATGTCTTTAGAATGTGGGAGGAAACCGGAGTACCTGGAGGAAACCCATGCGAACACAGGGAGAACATGCAAACTCCACAAAGAAGGCACCCCAGCCGAGAATTGAACCGGAGAACCTCTTGCTGTGAGGTGACAGCATTAACCGCTGCACCACTGCGCAGCCCCCCATACATATTAACAATTTTCAAATCCTTATCAGATAGATTAGGAATGGAATTTACTAGATATTAAAGAGCTGTGGGATCAACTAGAGCTATAGCTGTTGGGTCAGGTCTGTGGATAGTGTATAAAGATTCAGGCTGTATAAAGTTCTGCAGTCTTGTCTCTTATTAAACTTGCAGGCAGCAATACATATATCGTCTAAAGCAGACAAAACAGGAGGAATGGGTGTAGGATCTGGAAAAATCCTTCCATAATACTTTGTTAAGAGCAGATCATGCCTACTAAACCTGGTTGACTTCTTCGAGACAGTCACCAAGGCCATAGATGAGGGAAAGGTGGTTCACACAGCCTACCTTGACCTTGCCAAGGCTTTCAACACCATTCCCCACTCGGGTATTACAGAAAAACTCACCAGCCTGAACATAAACCCCTACATCACGAGATGGGTTGCCAACTGGCTTACAGACAGAACTCACATGGTAAGAATAGCAGGCTCCAGGTCCGACTCTAAACCAGTCACAAGTGGTGTCCCACAAGGCTCGGTCCTGGGACCCCTACTGTTTGGCATATACTTCTCAGAAGTACAGGCAAACACAGGAGGACTATGGCTAACCAAGTTCGCCGATGATTGTATACTGGGAGCCATAATTGACTCTCCGGCTGACACGGACATCCCCTAAAAGGGCCTTACTGAGACGGACACCTGGTGTCAGAGTCATGGCCTCAAGCTAAATGCCAAAAAATGCATAGTCATCCCATTTGGGAAAAGCAAAACACCCATGAATTACCACATAAGTGGCAGCCCCCTTAATGCAGAAGAGGTAATAAGAGATCTGGGGACTGAGGTAGATAATAATCTTTCCTTTGACAATCATATTGCCAAAGTAGTTAGGAAATCCTTCTATGTGGCCCATCTAATTACTAAAGGGTTCACATCTAGAAATAAAGAGGTTATAGTGCCCCTTTACTCATCACTCATTAGACCCATCATAGAGTACAATGTCCCATTTGGAATGTACCTCACAAGACACTTCCAACAGCTGGAAAGACCACAGAAGTACCTCACCAAGAGGATTACTGGTCTCAAACATATGTCCTACTCAGCCCGACTGAAAAAACTCTGGCTGTACGCAGTGGCATATCGCTTACTCAGAGGTGATCTCTGCCTGACTTACAAAGCCATGTCCAACTCAGAATTGATGGACATGCTCCACCTAAAGAAATCCAAGTCATTGCAAGCCACATGCTCTAGTGAGCTAAACCTTGCCTCAACAATAAATAGAACATGCTGGAGGGATAGATTCCTGTCACAAAGACTCCCCATGCTTTGGAACAAAATTCCAAACTACATTAGGCAGAGCCCCTCACTAACACTCTTCAAGAGAAACCTTGACGAGTGGATGGGTAACAGAAAATACACCCCTGGGATCACTTCATTGGCTCTCTGCTTGACAGAGGATCAGTTAATTAATCAGTGGGGTGGCAAAAGCTGACACACTCTGGCTAGGCTTAAAAATGCCCTCAGGCAGATAGCCAATTACCTACCTATGAACCTATGAACCTGTAACATCTCCTACTACTTTCTGAGGGACTGAGAAACCTCAGTGTTCTTCCACTAAAAACACTGGAACACTCTAGAAATAGTCTTAGAGAAAGAGAACTCTCCACAGGGAGAATCAGAAACTGAGCTCTCTTCTGAGCCTGAATCAGAAATTTGAGGAAAAAACTCTGTATTGATCCCTCCATCTTCTTGTTCAGATTCAAAATCTTGAGTCTCTTCAGGACAAGAGGTATCTCTCTTTCTTTTAATAGAAACTACTTTACAAGAATGATCAATAGCCTGAATTCAACCCTGAGCCAGACTCTGTAAGCTACTCCAATCCACAGAAGGTTGTGGAGGAGTAGATACATGATAGGGTTTCTGTTTCTTTTTGACCAACTGTGTTACTAACGCCAACACCAGCTTTCCTGGGGATGGGCACAGAATTCTGATACACAAGGAAACCTTCCTTGTTTTATCTCTGAGGACCAACAAGAGAGGCACTCCCTTCCCATTGAAAGAGCCCCAACAGCTGCACAGGGTTTGGCTAGCCCATGGTCTATAGTGGCTGTAGTTGCTACACCAGAGGATCCAGGGTAAAAAATGAGTGGTCTGAGGTACAACAAATGGCTACAGCAGAGTCACCCACCTGCAGCTGAGGCAAATTGCTAACCTGTTGTGGTGGCAAAGCCTGCATCCATAATGTTTTTTCTTTATGTGGCTGTAAGAAGGACTGAGTGTTAGACTGGTAGTCTGATCCATGATTAAGCCGAAAATGGTACCTCTTTCCCAGGGAACACAAGCAGCAAATGCCAGTAAATACTACCATTCTATAAAAGTTACTTTTGACAGAAAAACATAGTAAAAAGAACTTTAAAACACTATATCAGACTAGCAAAAGTAAACTAAACACAGTTTATCCAAAGAAAAATGTTTTCAGTTAATTTACACCACTTTTAAACTGAGAGGAAAAACAAGTGGACCATTTTAAAATATGTTACAGTCTCCTGGCAAGCTGTTAGAACACAGCAGCCCTAGTTTTAAAGGAACTTTCCTGAACAGAAAAATGATAAAATAGCAACACAAATAAGAAAATGAAAGTTTTTCTTTCTCCCAAGAGATCTTACCTGTCCAGCAAAGAAACAACCTAAGCCTACTGTCCATCCTCAAAAGCTTCAGGGGAGCATCCTCTTTGGCAGCAGTAATGTTCTGAAGGGCTTTCCACCCAAACTTGTTTTTTATTTATCTCAGCTTAAGCTGTCTGACAGTGTAGGCATGTGGAAGATGTCCTGAAGCTGGAAGCTGGCCTGCTGCTATATCCTTGGCCGATTATAACCCATATAGCTAAGGCTACTGCAGCATTAACCAATATGATGAACAACACATACTGCTAAAGTACCACCAGTGTGTTGTGCACAAAATGCCCTGGTGGGTAAAGCACTAGAAATATTTCTGGTACCAGGCTTTGCCCCATGATTCCATTATGAATGCACTGACAGGTGTGGTGTATTCAGCTGCTCGTTCATAACTGCAGACATGTGGTGCATCCTGGCAGTTCCAGTTATGTTACTTTTTCCATCCTTACTGTTCTAATGTTGCTTACACAGTGTTAGGAGACCTGAACTGGAGGTGTCTCCTGGCAGTACTACTTATGTGATCTGTCACTAACATTAATTTTCTAATGTTGATTACTCTGTACAGGAAGCAGATCTGACAAATTAGGACTAGATCATACATTTTTGAATGCAGTGCTATAAATCTAGGAAATAATGTCTTGCAAAATCTTTCCACTTTTTAAGTAACATAAATGAAGAAGAATCTCAGCATCTAGACTCTTCAGTTTGGTCTTGTACATTCTTTGAAAAATATTTACTGAACATATATTTGAAACTAGCCTTAGCAACAGTTACCTTCCTTTTCCTTCCTCAGTGCCCCTTTATCATAAGGTATCACTTTCTGTATATTTATGTAAGCATTAGCAATAGATATAGTACAGCTCAATGTGACGGCCCTGCTCTGGTCCAGTAATAAAGAAGCCTGAATCCTCACCACTGACAACGGAGAGGGACATTCACTTGGAACAGAAATAGATACACACAGTATTTCCAGATGCAGCTATCTGCAGCAAGCACAATTTCCTTTAAGAGCACACAGGGAACACACTCAGTCCAGGGACTGTGTTTCCATTTCTCTCTCTCCAGGCCTCCAGTCAGACTCCCCACTGGCACAGCCATAGAGCTGAGTCCTCAGATGAATGCTCCAAGCTAAATGCTCCACCACCCTCTCTGTGAAACCAGTGCTCTGTGTCCCTGCTCCACATAGCTCACACACACACACACACACACACACACACACACACACACACACACACACACACAGACACACAAGTACCTCTGCTCAGTCTATAAGGTAGTTATACTGCCACCAGCCAGCTACTCTAAGGATGTTATAAGGGTTCCCAATTATAATAAGTTAAATTAATACTAATACAAATGGTAGCATTTGACCAATGCAGCAAGGTTTTCAGGAGCGGCCACAGTGTCACCAAATAAATATAAGTACTCTCAAAGGTTAAAGTACTCTCTAAAAGAGCAGCCACAATGAAAAGTTTAAATATATTTAAAAATAAATAATAAAAGATCATGAAAACACTAAATGTTTATTTACAATAAACACTGGAGTTTCAGTCACAGGAAATATTAAAAATAACACAGATGGAAAGGTTCACACAGATGCAGAAAAAAACAGCACTTATCTAGTTTCACTATATTTTCCTGACTGATCTAAATAATTACTGTTCCCTGGTTACTTACTAAAGCAAGCCAAGATGAAGTAGGTGAGTGGCCCTTCCTTCTTTGTTGGGTTTCACAAATAGACTGTCTTGAGACTTCGGTCTCATCTGGTATTAAAAGGGTGGAGTTGCAATATATATAAAATACATACACACCTCTGGGCTGGTCAAACAGTATGATGCAGAGGAAATACTCCAGGTGCAGTTAAAAATTGACAAGACCCCTATTCAAATAATTTGTTTGGGTAAGACCCTCTTGGAGGATGTACACACCACTAAACATATTTAAACTTTTCCTTATGGCTGCTCTTTTAGGGAGTACATTAAACTTTTGAGAACCCACCTAGTCAAAATAGGGGAAGCCACCTCAAGTAGTAGACCCATAACAAGTGGTATACCCCAGGGATTGGTCTTGGGACCTCTGCTGTTTGGGATATACTTCTCAGAGGTGCAGGCCAAATCTATTGGGCTATGGCTGACCAAGTTTGCAGATGACTGCAAGCTGGGTGCTGTCATCAATTCCCCTAGTGATGTGGACAAGAAGATTTTACCCAAACATATGACTGGTGTCAGAAACATGGCATCAAAATGAATGCCAAAAAAGGCATTATCATCCCTTTTGGGGAGAATGACATCCCTACAAATTGTCACACTGATAATAAGGCACTAAGCATGCAATAAGTTGTGAGGGACTTGGGAACCCAGGTTGATAGCAAACTGACTTTTGACCACCATATTGCCCCCATTGTATGGACAGCTTTCTACATGGCCCACCTCATTAGTAAGGGTATCTCATCCAGGGAAAAGTTGGTCATAACATCCCTGTATTCTTCCCTTATAAGATTGATTATTGAATACAATGCAACTTTCAGCATGTTCCTCACAAAGCACATGCAGCAGCTGGAGGGACCATAGAGATTCCTCACCCAGACAATCCAGGGCCTCAAACATCTATCCTACAGAGATAGGCTAAAAGCCCTGTCCCTCTATTCAGTCTCCTACAGACTCCTCAGAGGTGACCTCTGTCTGGCATACAGAGCAATCTCAGACCCCACCCTGATGGGACTGCTGCATATCCGCAAGTCAATCTCCATGAGAATAACCCACATGTGAGACCTCAACGTGGTCTCTGACATCAATATGACTTGTTGGCAGGACAGATTGTGGAATAGACTCCCTCTCCACGTGAAGCAGAGTACCTCATCATTAAATCTTTTTAAGCGCAACCTGGATAACTGGATGGGGAACAAAAAATACATCCCTGGGATTCCACCTATGTCCCTGCTGAACAGTGACATAGGGTGCTGACTTGTTGGAACATGGGCTAAATTCTTTGCTAGGCTTATAAGGGCCTCAAGGCCAATAGCCTAGTAACCTCATATGATCCTATGATTTCAGTGCTGGATTACAGAATGACATCACATACATCTGGTCATCTGACTCTGCTTCCCACACTACCTCTCCTTACTAGAAACTGAACCAGAATCTAGCACATAGGTGTTACCATACACAGAGCTGGAGCTTTGCTAAGATGTATTATAGCATCTGGAAGGTATAAAACCATTTCAAAAATCCACCTTTCCAGGGTAGCAATTAGGTCACTCCTAAGGACATTACAGTAGGATTCCTAGTCCTGATTTTCACAGACATTTCATCTCTGACAGCAATCAGAACTGTCATATACAATCCTTATGGCCTAAACCAGGTAATTTAATATAAAACTATTTTTCATAGTTAGCTGGACAGAGATTAACCACTTTTCTTCCAGTATCCTCTGTTACAATATATTCAATTCAACAGTTACAATATAGTCTGACATACAGGTGTAATTCTTTTCTGTCCAGCAGGACCCATTGTTTGTACATTTTTAATGCAAGCAGCTTTACAAATACATTTTAAATACAAGCACCCGTACAAATCAGTTTGATATACAAATGACTCCAAGAAAATAGGCAAAGAAAACAAACTTCTCAAAAGTCCAAAAACCAAAAAAAAATGGCAAACAAAAGGCAGAGGACAAAGTAAATTCACTCTGTAAGCTTTTACTAAAAAAATACACGATAAACATGAAGTGCTTTTTGTCTTGTTGAATGCAAAGACTTCTTCAGATGCAAGTAAAACCTATCTTAAAACATTTTAAATAGATGAATACATTGTCATGTGATCCCAACCCACCCAGTGAAATCCAATTAAGGATCTATGCATGTTTTACACTTAAAGACATCAGTCCTATTTTACACTTTAGTGCCATTGCTTCTTTCAACAATGAAGGATACATCCTACCCACCCCACTTGTTGTACCATACAATGACTAGTACATTCCCTTTGAGTAACAATTACTATCAAGGACACAAAAGGAGTAGAAAAAATGAAAACAATACAAGGAAAATAAAATAACATTCTCATTCTAAATGGAAAACAAGTAGTCTATGTTACAATAAGGAATCATGCTGTTTACAATGAAACAACCAAGAACAACTTTAACTTGAAGTATGCACCAGTTAAGTGATGACCTTATCACTCCCAGCACTTGGTCACAACTCATATGTAGTTAATACTCTAGTCATTTGTGCAAAGTTTTAAGTTTTAAAATACTAGAAATTGTACATGCTTCATTCAATCCTGGGAAATTGTATGCATTCGTCAAAATCTGCCAATATAACTCTTGCTTCTAGTAGTAATGTACAAGGACCCCCTCTTGGGTCCTGGGGGTATTTGGTCAATGACCATGTATCCAAAATTATGTGTGTTGTGTTCGTTTACATGTTTGGTTAGTGCGTTGTCCAGTTTACTTTTGCCTATGGCATACTGATGTTCATAAATGCATTCCTTGAACTTACGTTCAGTTTTGCCAATATAGTAAACCGGACAAACCTTGAATCTAGCCAAATAAATGATCATCCAAGTATTACAATCAAACCTGTAGTTGACTTTGTATCTGATGTTCCTTACAGTAAAATTGTTTGTTGTATCCACCACTTTACACTGTGAACACATGCCACACCTAAACATACCTACATTTCTCGACCCTTCTCACATTTTGTTTTCCAGTAATCTTTTCAAATTTGATCTTTTACGGAAAACAACTCTAGGGTGCGGGCCTAAAATTTCACCAAGTGATGGATTGTTGTTTATTATCTCCCAGTTCTTCTTTACTATACTCAAAAAAACTGTGTATTTCACATGAGAATGTGGTGACCAGGCTCAAATGAAAGTTAGTTTTATTTGTTGTAATAGGTGCAGCTGGTTCCCTAACCTCCATGTCGTTCTGTACCTCAGAAGGATTACTTGGTAACTGTAATAACGGTTGGTATAATCCTATGTCTCTTTTATGGGTGACTTCATGTATGAGGTCATCGACTAAGTTGTTTGGATATCCCCTACTTGTGAACATATTTTTCAGAAGTTAACATTCAACCCTAAAATCAGAAATCTCTGTGACCATCTTGGCTGCCCTTACCAGCTGACCTTTGACCACTGCACGTTTTTGGTAAAAATGTTAACATCTGAAAAATATGTTCACAAGTAGGGGATATACAAACAACTTAGTCGATGACCTCATACATGAAGTCACCCATAAAAGAGACATAGGATTATACCAACCGTTATTACAGTTACCAAGTAATCCTTCTGAGGTACAGAACGACATGGAGGTTAGGGAACCAGCTGCACCTATTACAACAAATAAAACTAACTTTCATTTGAGCCTGGTCACCACATTCTCATGTGAAACACACAGTTTTTTGAGTATAGCAAAGAAGAACTGGGAGTTAATAAACAACAATCCATCACTTGGTGAAATTTTAGTCCCGCACTGTAGAGTTGTTTTCCTTAAAGGATCAAATTTGAAAAGCTTACTGGAAAACAAAATGAGAGAAGGGTCAAGAAATGTAGGTATGTTTAGGTGTGGCATGTGTTCACAGTGTAAAGTGGTGGATACAACAAACAATTTTACTGTAAGGAACATCAGATACAAAGTCAACTACAGGTTTGATTATAATTCTTGGATGATCATTTATTTGGCTAGATGCAAGGTTTGTCCAGTTTACTATATTGGCAAAACTGAACGTAAGTTCAAGGAACACATTTATGAACATCAGTATGCCATAGGCAAAAGTAAACTGGACAACGCACTAACCAAACATGTAAACGAACACAACACACATAATTTTAGATACATGGTCATTGACCAAATACCCCAGGACCCAAGAGGGGGTCCTTGTACATTACTACTAGAAGCAAGAGAGTTATATTGGCAGATTTTGACGAATGCATACAATTTCCCAGGACTGAATGAAACATGTATAATTTCTAGTATTTTAAAACTTAAAACTTTGCACAGATGACTGGAGTATTAACTACATATGAGTTGTGACCTAGTGCTGGGAGTGATAAGGTCATCACTTAACTGGCGCATACTTCAAGTTAAAGTTGTTCTTGGTTGTTTTATTGTAAACAGCACAATTCCTTATTGTAACATAGACTACTTGCTTTCCATTCAGAATGAGAATGTTATTTTATTTTCCTTGTATTGTTTTCATTTTTTCTACTCCTTTTGTGTCCTTGATAGTAATTGTTACTCAAAGGGAATGTACTAGTCATTGTATGGTACAACAAGTGGGGTGGGTAGGATGTATCCTTCATTGTTAAAAAAAGCAATGGCACTAAAGTGTAAAATAGGACTGATGTCTTTAAGTGTAAAACATGCATAGATCCTAAATTGGATTTCACTGGGTGGGTTGGGATCACATGCCAATGTATTCATCTATTTAAAATGTTTTAAGATAGGTTTTACTTGCATCTGAAGAAGTCTTTGTATTCAACAAGACGAAAAGTGCTTCATGTTTATTGTGTATTTTTTTAGTAAAAGCTTACAGAGTGAATTTACTTTGTCCTCTGCCTTTTGTTTGCCATTTGTAGGTTTTTGGACTTTTGATATACAAATGACACATAATTCTTTACAAAACTCCACCTAACTATCCTGGCATATGTTACACATCCACTGCCCTACTCCTCCTGGCATAGCTGGCAATACCTACCATCACCATACTGAGTAACAGTGAAGTTGTTGATACCCATTTGTCTGAGACTAATAGACCAAATGGAGGTCTGCCAAAAATATGATGATAAAATGTACAAAACCTCTCATACCTCATGCAGGGGGCTGTGACCATTTCACTCCCTCCCCATAGTAAGTAATTCCAAAGTTAGAAGAAAGTAATAAATGTTTTAGTAGAACCCATGATAGTTTATACCGGCCTTAACTAAATGAGATTTGATTAATCTGTCATTATGTGACTGCATGGACAATATCAGTGACACCCCCCACACACAAACAATAGTATAGATAAATTCCATAATTTCTTAAAACAAACCCTGCTGTTTCAGAGCTCTCATTTGCATATAAATATGCTTACTCTGAATTTCATGCATGCAATGTAAGTGTGCACATGTGTGTATAGATTTGTATCTTGTTCTTGGTGGTGAATCAGGTAAACATGTCTGACCCCAGCATTAAACATATGGTACTATATTTTTTTGCGGTAGTCTACAAATACAAAAGTGCACACTTTTGCTCCCTCTTGTAACAGACACAACAAAACTGTAACTAATATCAGATAGGAATAGTCATTTCATATTTTTGAAGATCACTTGAAATGCAAGTAGGCATGACCTGCACATGACTGCATGCACTCCATTGCAATGTTAATGCAACAGTAGAAATAATAATGCAAAAACTCCATTCTAGCAACAGGAGGATCTGTGATGTGTCTTAGTGACCTGTGATTATGTTTCAGTATGGGCTTATTGATCTGTCCAGCAAAACCCTGTACACAGTACAGTTTTAAAATAGGTACATACCAGTTTAGGTAGATGTCAATAAGCATCTTCAAAACACAAATTTGTATGACTGCACAGTTTTAATCCATGCAATCACATAACTGCTTACATTGAGCTGGGGTTAATAAATACTCATCCTTAGAGTGTGATGAGTCCAGAACTCATCACTCTGCTTCTTCCTATGCTATGTCCATCAAGAAAAGACTGGCCATGATCAGGCAATGACTTGTATTCCTGAAACCATGGATCAGTCAGTGGAGACAAAAAAATGAATTGTTTTTTTTTTTTTTTTTTTTTTTTTGCTTCCACAGGCTCACTTACAGATCATCTCTGACCACTAGCTCATTTATTCTTATTAATCAAAATTTGGGTGATGTGCAGGTCACCACTGTTTTACCAGGGTAAGACTTTTGTAAGGACTTAACAGTTTTCATTCTTCCCTTGTAGATGTGTACATTGATATCCCTGTCTTCGGCCTGTCTTTACTCCACTATGATCTCATGTCATAGAAGTGGAAACCTGTACACCATGGTACCATTTGGTAGTGTGCAAGAATCCTTCTGGATGTCAGTTCCTTCAGTTTCCACCTCTGGCATACAATTAGAAGAAAATGTTGCATTTTTGAATATAGAAAGTGATAGTTACTGTAGCCTATCTAATCTGTCCTTCCAGTGAATTAAAACATTCTCCTTCCCCTTCATCCCTGTTTTCTCTCACTCTTTTTCCACCTGTTCCATGCCACATTGAGCACCTCCATGAATAACTTCACCACACAATTAAGGTAGACAATTCCATATGTCCATGATCCTCTCAATGAGAAAGTATTTGTGTAGTTTCAGTGATTAGTTCATACCACAAATGTTTGCTTGTAGCTTTCCTTTTAATTACTCCATATGCAGCTCTCAAACATGATCACATACACCCACATTGAGATTCATACATCTTTTCTAAACTGCAGTGAAAACAAGTCCAGCTCTTCTAATGTTTCTTCAGATCCTTTTCCTCCATCATGGCCAGGCTTCAGGTGATTTTACTCTGGTCTACGTCCTGGAGCTTAATGTGACATTCCCAATGTGGCCACCAGAACTTCTTGCATTACTCAGGGTATTACCTGACCATGTTCTGGTAAAGGCAGATCATTAATTCTGAACTTCTGGAGTCTGTCTGACTCAGGATAAATGTCTGCAGTCTGTCTTCTGCAATCATTGCTTCATGGTTATGCTGCTGAATGTCTGATTTGAATACAACCACAGATCCTTTTCTCTTTTGATGTCAGTCTTTTTCTACCAGATGATACTTCAAAGATGTTATTTATTTATTTATTTATTGTTGGTATTTTAAGTACAGTGCATTGCATTTGCTCCCGTGAACCATAGTTTCCATTTTTATGCCCAATTTACCTTTTCAAGTCTCTCAACATTTTTCCTTCATCCTTCACAGCTTTCTGTTATTTAAGAAACAGTTGGTTTTAGTCCCTAAGCCCCTTAATATCTCTAAATCACACACTGAAAAGCAGCAGATATAGGACCAACACTCCACTATTCATGTCATTTCCATAATTCGTGACAGTGCACCCCTCATCACAACTCTCTTTCTCTCTCCCTTTATTACCTCTTGACTATGCCATAATCAGATTACAGACTCTTGAGCTTAATCCTAGCCCAGTCAGTTTTGCAAGCAGCTGCCTATATTCTACACAGTTAAAGGCTTCATTAAAGTCCAGTCTAAGCATGTCCATTCCAGCTGCACCATCAATTTCTCTTGCAATCCAGTTATAAAACTGAATCAGGTTTGACTGACAGCTCCTTCTAGTTAGAATCCTATGTTGATGACTATCGTGGAAATGATAATACTCCAGGAAAGCAGTTAGCCCTAACCAGCCATGTCATAGAGGAACAAAGCCCAGACTATGGCCCAGGAATTAATAGCTCTGTCATCTGAGGCATTAGCATGGAAGGATGGATGTGTCTATCCTGAAGGGAGGGGCACTTGTATATGCACCTTATTGTAGATCTCCATCAGATGTTGGGGATATGTAGGAGGGCATTGTCAAAGGGATCCAGGTGCATTGGATGAGTCACCATGGAGGATATCCATCCTTGGATGTCAGAGGTCTGCATGGAGGATGAGGAAGTGAGAACTTAACTCAAAAATACTCCCAACAGCAGTATGATGATGTGCAGGAGTCCTCTATCTCCTCACCATGCCTGGGCAGGGGTCGAGGTTAGGCTGTGGGAGGTTAAGGTGAGTCTGGTAGACCCAGTAAATGAGAAGACCTGAAATCAAGCTAATGACCATGGATAGCTGTGGAAACTAAAAACAACAAGGTTATCAGTCTTGCTGTCCTGAAGTCAATGTTTTTCTCCACAGGTTAATGATTTATCAAATAACTATATCAAGGAATATGCTAAAATACTAGGTGGATTCCGTAGGACACACGGAGTCAATCCATGTAAGCTCTACCTACATTATCTTTGAAGCATAGCATCTTCCATTTTTATATAGCTCATATTTCAAAGTTAGTTACTAGATATACAGTCCAGCAGATCATTTAGGAACTTAGCCTAAATTCCCAATTACCTCAAAGCACTGTCTGGTTAAGTGACTTGTTCTAGGTCACCTGGTAGGTTAATGAAGGTGGAAAGATTCAAATCATGTCCCCTTGTCACTGGAAAAAGCACATTAAAAATTCAGAGATTTAGTTCTCTGCACTAACTGCCCATGCCCTCTCTCTTTAGCCTGGTAGATAGGTGTCCAGTGCTCTGCCCACTCTGCCTAGTTCACTGCCAGTATGGCGTCTGCCCTTACTTTCCTTCATGAGACCAGTGCAAATTAATAATTTAAAACCACTGCTTCTCTTGTGTTCCATAATATCCTACCCATCCACACTCAGCTTAGTCAGCCTTCTTTCCATTCTGCACTATATCTAAAAAATGCTTATTTGTCATCAAGCTCAATTGAGGATAACTCATTTGCAATTTGGACCTTTGGTGCTCTTACCTGCTCTGTCACTTTTCTGCTTGTTTCCTTATACTAAAACATCTAGATTTTTGAAGCAGCCTATCAAAAACTATTAATTTAGCTTTTACTCTCTTTACCAGCCTTTTTCATAAAGTTTATGTTTGCAGATCTTACTAAGTAACAGAAGTTAGCCTACATAGAAAGTCCTTATTGCTATCTACATGGAGTCTATTACCCAACTTTTTTCTAGTTTGAAAAATAGTAACTTCCCTTTTTCAGACTTTGTGGTGTGGTTTTGAAAGAGCAGTGTATGTCCAAGATGGAAAGGTATAATTTTGTAATGCATTACCTACTATTTTTATTTCATAGAGAGCTCCTCTTTTTCTTTGGCTATTGTGTTCTTGTCAGTGAAATAGAAACAAAATAAGCTTGTACAGATCTTGAAGTTGTTCTGAGGTTAAGTACACTATGAAGAATCTGATTAGGTCAGCATCACTGACTGAGTGCTCCATAATATAAAGTTTGACAATAACATTCAAACAAAAAGGTGCTCTCTCATTACAAAGTGCTGTAATTGGCATTTATGCATTATTTTTAGCCATGAAATGTGATAGTACAAGAAAAACAATCACAAAATATGCAATGGATGGTAAACATAATTTAGCTCGATCAGCCTGAGTAGTGTATTCAATACTTGATTAGACAAAGTCTCAGCATTTGTTCATGCAGTGAAACACAGCAAGGATTAAATGCATGTGATTATGTAGTCAGGTGATCCAAAGACTTGGAGTGTGTGAAAACAAGTGCAGGGTGCTTTGCAGAAGGGAGATGATCTAGTTTACTCTTACACTCTCCACTGCTATGAAGTTTTCTTGTTAAGTAGTGGTTACAGAGGCCCTGAGCTTTATGAAGAGTACCATGAAGAACAGACCAAGGGATAAACTCATTAACTATTTTTCCAGTATAGGTTCATAAGGTTGCCAGACCCTATCATCACAATAAATATAATTTTATTTATTTATTTATTTATCTATCCTTTGTTGACTGGGTTAGTCCCACTAAGCTAGTAACCTCTTTTCACTGGAGACCCAAGATGGTTTTTATAAGCAAAGTAGAGAACCATTCTTGGACAGGGTGCTCACTGCTTGCAAGGCATATACTCACTCATGCACAAAGTATACATTTGCCAACAGTTTATTGAGTGTCAGTTCACTTAATAGCTTGAAAACAGAGCACCCAGAACCCCCCCCCCCCAAAGAAACAGCAGATTCAACATAGAGGGCATCCCAGCTGAGGAACATACCAGGAATCAAGAGCTATGAGACAGAAATGCTAATCATTACACCAGTATACTTGTCTTTAGACTGAGGGGATATTATAATCAGAAACTATGCAAAAAAGAGAACAAATTCTTTAGTAAAGTTTATGAATATTAGAAATGAGTACTTCAAGTAATGTAACAACTCTATAGTTGGTTGATGTCTGCCTTACAGATAAAGAAGTAGTATGTCAGTAAATAATAGGAAATTAGGTGTAGTGGTGAAAATTATAATTCAATGACCCATGATAAAAGCAAGTGCAATGCAAAAAAAAAAAAAAAAAAAAATATATATATATATATATATATATACAGTTTTATATAGCCAATAGTGCAGTGTATGTGTATTTCAAAATTATATCACTGCAGATGGTTTAACATGCACATCTGTTAGGCGACACAGTGCCAACATGTGGCTTTAGGGAAATACAGCTCTGATTCATAAGGTTGTTTTTGTACTGAAATTAACAAAAAGAAAGCCAGAAAAAAAAAAAAAACTTTTGGCAGTGTGTCATTCCAAAGCCATTAAGATAAAATGGCTGCTAGTCTTTGCACTGCCCATAATTTTATTATTGTGAATAGGTTATTGATTCTGTACGTATATTTTAATACAGTTTTTGAGGCCCACTGGGCAACTGTCACTATGACAAATGAAGCACACCAGCCAGCTAAGATAAAAAGTAAGGATTTCCATAACTCAGTATATTTTTCTATATTAGCCTCAACTCCATCAAGCAAAATCAGATTTTTTTTTGCATCTGACAGCCTTTTCAACAAGTTAACTTTCCAAGCCAGACAAAAATTAAAATGAGCTACATCTATTGGCAAAATAAATCACAAAAATGAATATTTTAAATCATATCAATGTCTAATGACACAGAACGATTTGCCAAGTATTTCACTTTTACAATGTATCATTCATCAATTAATGTAAAGGGCCTTCATGGGGCATCGAGCACTTTATTAACACAAGAACACCTTCTCCCTTTACCTTATAAAATGCAGACCATTAAAACTGAAGGCAACTCAAGAGATGAGACCCTAAATTTTATTGACATTTAAAGAAGTCTGTAGCTAAAATGAATGAAATTTCACTGTGAGTGAAATTCATACTTTCCAGTTTTAATGCAACATTTTCACAGGCATTTCCTAATTCACCCCCACCCCAAAAGGCAAACTCCGACTTGCAATTTCATTAATAAGGTTATATGTTTTTTTCAGTCAGAGGGTAAGCACTGTCACTGCTTTTAAAAGTAATTGTGGTTCATCAGACTTCAAGAGATGTCCTCCCAGCCTGCACAGAAACTGAACCTGTCATCTGCCCGGTGAGCCATACCTCACACTGAGCAGAGGGCATACTTTAATTAGAATGTGGATTTCTTAGAACAGAGACATTCTTACATCTTTCTTTAACAGATAGATATTTATGTGTAGTGAACTAAATCTATTGGTTTCACTTGATGCATTTTTTTCAGAATTATGGAAAAGTGCTGTTTACAGGCTTGCTTGAGTTGTCCTGCCAAACAACAACCAGATCACTGTGATTAGGCACGGGTTTGCTTATGTATGAGGCAATGACATCTCATTCGCTGAAATAGTGGCAGCATTAGAGGTGAGGGAAAAATAATTATATGCTCAGTGATTAGGACAGTGATTTCGTAATATGCATGCAGCACATTATTTATTGTTTTACCTCCTGGTACATTTGGTAAAGTGTGAGACATAAGCTAAGGCATCTGTTAGGTACAACCATAGAAAATGTTGCATGCATGCTACTAGGTGGATACAGGAAGTCTGAAGGGCTGACTTAATTGTCAGTTGAGATGTATCTGATGAAAGTATTCAGCAGAATTAGTTAAGACATATTTGGCTTTCTGTACACTTACTGACATAGTACGACACATAGTAAAGAAGTTTGACATGCATGTAACCACAACAGCTATCAAATGTCATTCAGGTGCAAACTGTTGCAAAGAAAGTCCTTAAGCAAAATTCAGAACAGAAAAATGCACAATAGCAGTGCACACTGTGCAGAATAGAAAAATCTGTACTAGCAGTGCAGAGTATGCAGAACAGAATAATTCACAAAGTAATACATGTATGGAAAGATACATGCTAACAGCATATAGTATGCAGAACAGAAAGATCCATGGGAGCACTGCACATTCTGCAAACCAGAAGCATTCACAATAACAGTGTTCATTCTGCAGAACAGGATACACTTTGGCAGTGCCCACTGTATAGAGCAGAAAGATACATGACAGAAGTGCTAACTCTGCAGAATAGAAGGACACACAAAAGCAATGCATAACATGCATAATGGAATGGCACATAATAGCAGTGTATACTGTGTAGCAAGGTACTGAAGAGCCGATATACTGTAGAAATTAACCCGTGCATTGTAGACCACCTAAATGTTTTCAGCCACAATTATAGTGAGCCACAATATAAGTTATATAAGGTGAGTTACTCTGCAGCTATATAGTTTTCCCAGTCTGTGCGTCCATTCCAGAACATTTCCTAACAATAGTTTGCCTGGTTTATGACAGGCCATGCAACAGTAGCAGCACTAAGTCAACCATTAAGAGCCAAATATGATACCTGTAACAAGTCTACAGATAACAAATCTTAGCTGTAAGTAATGATGAGACATACCATTCTTGCACTGCATCCATATACCACAGAGTCTGAAACAGCAAACAGGTACAACATGAACTCATTTCCAAACAGATTCCTTGCAGTTATACATAATAGCAGTGATAGTGAGGTGATACCAAAGCACATGTCCTTCTGTGTTATATATATGAGAGTATTCAGTCAGCAAGTCAGGAAACACTGCTGTCCTTCACTGAGTCGGCATATTATAGTGACTGTTGTGAGAATGTTATGCTGTACTGGTGCTGTCTCTACAAGAAAATGCATGCAAGGGTCAAGCAGTAGCCTACTGTACAGTGGTAGGCCACAAACTGTTTAAGGCTTCCCCACAACCATGCCCTGGATCCTTGCACAGCTTCTGTGGTCCAGACTTAAGAAACTATCCTGCAGTAGACGTGCATTATAATAAAACTGGCAATCATTATACCAGCTCTCAAGTGTTTCAGTTGAATTTCATATCAGAAATAATATAGTTCACATGGCTCTAGGAGAAAAGATGGAAAAGAGGGAACTCATCTTGCAAAAAGTTAGTTTTAGAGAGTGTTAGTCTCCATGATCCATTGATGTGACACTGGAAGGTTCCCAATTCAAGTGACATAAAGAGTTATGATTTCCTACTGCTAACAAGAGTTATGAATTTGCTGGACCTCTTCATGAACAAGATCTGGATTGCAAACGACATATTCTATACAGTTCCACTCACCTTCCAGCAAAAGCCATACACAATCAATGGGACTCTGACAACCGTAGCCACTTATATTCTTTGAACCCTGACACATGTAATGACGTGCAGATGTAATGATGTCACATGCTCACCATGTCACATGACTAAGCTGAAATCTTGCATGTCACTCTGTGCACATCCATTCCAATATCAGATTTAGAGCTGGATGCATGTCTGCCTTTGTTGCCTGATTCAAAACATAAGTTGCTTCTTGCACTGTAATGGTAGATGCAGTATGCCAGCCTTTCTGCAATATATGGGTATGATTTTTGTCATTTGTAACTATTTGCAAAGTCTGCCTGCTCTTGCCTTTCTGCTTCCAGCACAGATCATTATTGCATTCAGGAAACATTGCAAGTCTGTGCAGCTAAAAATTTAGTTTGAGTGTCACTGGAGTGGGGACATCTATATTACAGATTTAAAAAACTCAGAACAGAGTGATTAATATACAATCTATTTGTTTAATAATTCTAATTATATTCCTCCAGACCCCTTTCAGAATACAATGCCTATAGAAAAAGTTGCATGGATGCAGAGCCAGATTATGGTCAAATGGGGCCCTTAGCAAGGGTAATGGACCCTCACCATTCCCCACAGCCATTCCATTCCATTATCCACTATCTCTCCATTTATCATAAACACTGTTCAGATGTGTTAGTGTGCATACTATTTATTTACTTTTATAATGATTACAGACATTTGTATTTAATTTAAATGTTTTATTTAAAAAATTTATAGCACAAACACTGATGACCATTTGTTAAAAAAACAGTCTCACATTGAAAACAGATTTAGCATGAGCAACAGTAAACTTCTCTTGGCTTGTAACTCACATTCATTGAAATTGAATCTGTCCAGTAGTAGATCAATTGTGCCTTGGGTCTCAAGCTGTTTCTAAACCACCCCCCATGCATATTTTTTAGAACTATGCATAAATGTATGTGCCCTTCAGTTCACATTGATGTTTTAAATTATTTCTCTTGCTTAATACAAATTTGTAGATTTGAAGATTTTTTCCAGTAAGCAGTGAAACAAATTGCATAAACCAATAATGACAAAAGTACTCATTTCAGAACATTTCAATCATAATAAGCCATTCAGACTGCTGTTATTCTAATCCACCAATATCCATACTCAACAGTTATGGCCACTTTATTGATTGCGCACACAGCATATGTCTGATTGTGATAAAACTGGCCACAGTAAAGTATTCTAATTTGCTTTACACAAATGTACACAAGTACTGCAAAGACAGACTAGTGACTTTTTAACTTAATCAGCTTTGCAAGGTTAGTCTTTTTTATCCACAGATATCCCTGAAACCCAGCAATTATAGTTACATTTTGACTGCATAATTTTCAAATGTGTACTTCAAAAAATTAATAACAATAATAATTATCAAAGTCACATATTTCAGATTTGTTTCACATAAACACTTAGTAGCCAAAGTATTCCAAAATTCACACACACACACACACACACACACACACACACACACACACACACACACACACACACACACACACACACATTAATTATGCAAAGCAGATTAAAGAATGTTTACAAATCACCAGTTAAGTAGAGAACACCCCCCAGCAGTTTTAGTCACTTTATTGACTGTTTATACCCTTTATTGTTGTGAAGAAATAAATGACATGCACACTTTCCTAGGTGTACACAAAAATGATGCAGGATGACACAGACATAGTCAGCCATCCATAGTCAAAAGAGCTAGATCATGGGCCAATGGAGCCCTATGCAAGGTAATGAATCAGGCCACCACCAGCCATAACAATATCCCATTCCTTGGCTGTCTCTCCCCAGTTACCATAAACAATGCTTAAACATGTCAGCATACATACTATATTCTTTTGGTAGCTTTGGATGAAGTACATGAAACTACATAAAAAAATCACTATGGAATCGCATAAAGATCACTAACATTGCTCCATATGATGCACCTATGTGTAGCGCAGTTTAAATCGAAGAGTATTTATGAGAACATAAGAAATATAACCACCTGATAACATATGCTTTGTAAATAAGCACAATCTCTACAGAAGTAAAAGCTATCTGAAGAATTTCACATTTAGTAATCCAGAGATTGCTGCTGTCATACAACTTTGCATTTCAGTGCTTCATCTATCAATGCCATGTCTGCTGCCCTTGAAGAATAAGTTACATTAAAAAATTGAATTGCATGTGATATTGCCATAATGTTTCCTGAACTATATCAGCTATGTAACAGGGATTGGTTGGTAAACAATGACAATAAATCTGTAGCAATCCTCTAGAGCATTAAGGAGCCTAGTCCACATTTCCAATTGCTCCAATGCACTGTGTGATTTAGTGACCTACTTAGTATCATACAACAGGCAAATGAAGGTAGAAAGATTCAAACCGTGCACCTTAGCCATAGAAAATAGCTCATTAGCAAGTTGAAGATTTAATCCTCTGCACTTACTCCCACTCTAACAGTTTTAATTAGATGCTGAAATCCTTTACAGTCCGATCCTGTACAAAAAAACTGTATCATACTGATATGCAATAATGACTACATAATGGATTCTGAAGATCAGATAGCTCTGATCATCATTCCAAATTATGCAGATTATATGTTGCTGGAAATTGTAAAGAAGGTAATGCAAACATGTATTTTATTAAAATGCAAAATGTTTAGACTGTATTATACAATCCAGACCTATAATGAATTAATTCATTCTTTAGTGCAATGGATAAGCAAAACAATTAAAGATAATACAAATATTGCAGCAGCTTTTGCTCAACAACCCACATGTAATAAAAAAAATCAAATATTACTGCATAAAGCGTACTATTTTTAGTGTTGCGGGGGAGGCTTACACGCCTGCAGGACACTTATATCTCATTTTTGACCACCTTATGTCTTCTATGTCATCAGGAAGACCTATCCCATCTAACATCACTCAGTACAGGTCTAAGCTACTTGACTGGTCAGCTGTAGTGCAACACCTCCAGAGTGAAAAGATCTGGATCATGGACCAATGGAGACTTATGCAAGGTAATAAATCAGGCCTACACCAGCCATAACAGCATCCTATTACAATAAAGAATGTTTAAACATGTCAGCATATATACTATATTCTTTTTTACTTTTACAATTATCATAGAGATTTGTATTTCATTCAAAACT
Organism: Protopterus annectens; assembly: GCF_019279795.1. Classification (NCBI taxonomy): domain Eukaryota; kingdom Metazoa; phylum Chordata; order Ceratodontiformes; family Protopteridae; genus Protopterus; species Protopterus annectens. The sequence continues at coordinate 1,183,799,745 of NC_056725.1, read as the reverse complement.
TTTTATTTAAGAAATTACAGAGAAACATGGCAGTGATTTTTTAAACAAAACAAGACAAAACAAAACCCTCTCACATTGAAAACAGATTTATCATGATAAACAGTAAACTTCTCTTCCCTTATAACTCACATTTAATGAAAATTCATCTGGCAACCCATTAAACTACAAGAGGCATGTGGGGATTCATCCTCAAATGTCCAATGCATCTACTAACAGCCTGGAATAGCCCACTGGAAACAAGTGTCCCTTTTCAAAAGCAGCCCAGGCATACTGTTTGGTAAAATAACCTGACAGACTCACAGAAAAGACAAATGAAGGCTTGGGGAACCAAGCCATGTACCACAGGAAACAGCTCTTTAAAAGCTCATAGAATTTGCACTATGTGCTAGACAAACTGTTGTAACCCAAACTATGTACTGACATTGACAAACTGTAATTCTCAGTGATTTACCAAAGAAAAAATGAGTTAAAGGTGGCCTGGCAGTTGGTATGGAGGATTCAGGATCTGTCTCCTATGCTTAAATTTCAGGTCTTCATACTGAGCAAGTCACCACCCTAGACTATGCCCACCAACTAGGGAACCACACACATGCACGCACATACACACACACACATGCACGCACATACACACACACACACACACACACACACACACACACACACACACACACACACACACACACACACACACACACACACACACACACACACTCATACCTGCTACTGTTTCAAATCCAGAGCTACCATGCACACACTTCATTAAATTTTCCCCACACTGAAATTTCTGATCCTGTTTCAGCACATCCAAAGATCAGCAAATCCAAGTCTCCCACACTTAAACATGCTGTTCAGCAAAACAATGTACATGCTGATGTTGAGTCATGTGTGTGCTTTCTTCTTGGGCAGAAAGCACTCATTTTTAAAGCAAGAAACAAACATTTTGTTTTTAAATGACAGATGTGCAAGCATTATGTTAAATGAGGGATGAACAAGCATGTTTTTAAAGCTTGCTAGGTCCCCCAGACAGCACTAGGCCCTAGACAGCTGCTTAGGCTGGTTGCCTTGTGTTGGAAATATCTCTAAATGGATGTCTGAATATGTCTGTGTCACCCTGCACCATATGTGTGTACACTTAGGTAGGGTTCTGTCATTTATTGTGGCTGGACATGCAACCACTGTTGCACTGCATATGGCCAATGAACATGGGCTACGGTCACCCTCATGCTGGTGCATTTACCAGATGCTGTATATAATCCACAATGACAATTTATGCTTTCTGAGCACATTTCTGCTGTTGCACATAACACAGCTATGTAATGTTCTATTGTGTGTAATTCCATGTTCTACTCCAAGTACATATACACTTGTGCTTTGCCTGCTACTAGACATGTATGCAGCAATACTGTCATACTACTGTGATAATCTTGGTCTTTGACTGGGGGGCTGTGATGTTGTCTACCCATGGTACTCTTTTACCTAGTTATACCTAGCTCCAAGGAAGGCTATACCCTCATTATATTTCCTTCATGAGTTCCTGTGTTATGTTATATCTCTTTTTGCTGCATTTCTTTCAGCTATATATATATTGTTGTTTTATTACATGGGCCTATTGGGGGGGTAAATCATTTTATTCATACACCCTGACAACACCTGCCCATTTTAGTATGATGTCACAAGGTTCTATATTATAAGCATGAAAGACCTTTTCAGCAAATATGAAAACAGCGACACATATTGCACGAACTGCAAAAACACCAAACTCCCTAAACCGCGAAATTCAAAATCTTGAATCGCCATAGTTGGCCAACCCCCACCCCCCACTACATACTACCTACCCAAACAAAATAAATAGACCACATACATACACTAAAGAAAACCCTACTTCTAACCCTACACTAAATCTTGCATACATTACTATCTATGCACTTACCTTAACCCGTACCCTAACCCTAAGGTCCGCAACTATCACACACTTACCTTAAAGAGCTATACCGCAGAAGGGTCAACTATGATGATTTGACATTTTGAGTTTTGCGCTTCAGGACTATTGGTGTTTTCGCAGTTCGCTGAATATGTGTCCATGTTTCTGTATTCGCGTAAGTGGACCTTCGCAGTTCTAATAGGGAACCTGTCACAACTGTCTTGGAACCACCCAGTTAAAGGCTGTTGGTTTTTCATGATAAAAAGATACTGTTTTAGCCACTGTTATGGTTGTCCTGACTTCTCTGATGGGTATTTCTTTTACTGCTGCTGCTCCACTGCTTTGAATTTGATACTGTTCTGGCTATTTACTGTGAGTAATAAACACAAATGGAAGAAACGGAGAATAAAAAAACTAGTAACGACAAATGTTCTCCATTGACAGGATCCAATGAAGGTAGTCCCACGAAGTTCGAAGGTGTATGCTGGCAAAAATAGTATCGCTAAAAAGACTCTTCAGTCCATAGACCAGACAGTCTGATAGTCTGATGGTACAAATGTATTTGTAAAAGTTTCCTGTGGGGGAAATGAAAGCGCTTAATCTTTTATCCAAAACAGTCTTTGTGTATTTGCATTGAGTTGGGCTTCATCTGTTCATTTAATAAATACATTTGTACCATCAGACTATCAGACTGTCTGGTCTATGGACTGAAGAGTCTTTTGAGTGATACTATTTTTGCCAGCATACACCTTCGAACTTCATTATTTACTGTGAGTACTACATGGATAACTGCATCTGGGTTGTTATTCCGGTTGGGATACTAATTTTGAACATATTTGTGGCAACCTGTATAACCATGGCTGCTTTCATAACATATACTGAATCCCATGGAACTGATAATTTCATGGATCCTGCACTGTGTCCCTGAACTACCCATTTACACAATACCTTCTGTATTCCTTAATATGTCAGTTTCATGGTAGGGGGACAACAGTCCTAAGTATATGCAGAAACCACCAGACCCCATAATATGCGCAGCAGTGGGGAGTAGCAGGGGATCCTGTCCTGCAACAGTGATCCTCTAATTGAATTTTTTACTGTTCTGGTCAGTATACTGACATATCTGTTCTATATTCACCATATGAATCAGAACTGCTGGGCATCATAAGATGAATGGAAGATTACTAAGCAATTTACCTTCTGCTCCTACTAGCCAGTGGATGACATATTACATGAACCGATGGAACATCTGAAGCAAATAATTTTCTACCACCATACTGGACATCCAGTTTTTGGTGTCTGGAGAATGCAGGAATAGGTGTCCAAAAAATAACTTCACAGATACCTTGGGCAGATTATTTATTTACTTATTTTTATTTTCAATGAACTGAATAAAACGAAAAGGCAGAAGAAGCACGAAGTGAACACAACCCTGTAATAGCGTATAATAGATTTAATCTCCGCTTTCGTTAAAACAAACTTCATCAGAATACAAAACAAATGACCAAACACATCACTTAAATATACTAATCAATTAATACATCATGTGATTAATTACACAGTCAATCAAAATTTAAAAAAGAAATACCATTAAATCAAAACTGAATAAAAACATCAGAAGTGCATTTATGACAGTAACTCTAGTAAACTATTTCTATCTAAATGTTTGGAAATGGAAAGTTTACGATGTTTTAAAAAACATTTCAGACTAATAGTTTCGTTTAACCCAGGGGGATTGTCAGAATATAATCTGATCTGCCATAAAACTTCTCGTTGCTCAACATAATTCTTAAAATCTCCGGCTCTTCCATCATGTGTGCATGTTTCCAAAACAGTAAACATAAACTTTTTGAAATTAATGCAAGAAATTGAATGTTTATATAGAGCATTATTATGGTTTTTTGTCTTGATGGCGTATAAATGTTCCTTAATACGTTTGCCCAAGCTTCTAGTGGTCATACCAACATAGAAAGCTGGGCAAACGGAGCATAATGCAATATATACAAGCCCACTACTGGTACAGTTTACATAGCCTGGCACCTCTAAAATTCTGTCAGAAGTGGCAACATTAATGAAGGGACCTTCAAAAATAAAACGACATACAGTACAATTTTCACATCTAAACATGCCTTTTTTATTATTGTTACTGAAAGTAGATGGTGTATTACCAGTACTAGCTCTCTCTAAAATGGTTTTCAGTGTATTGTTTTTACGAAACACAAAGTTGGGTTTATAACCCACTACTTTAATGATGTCTTGGTTCCCTTGAATAACTTTCCAGTTCTCTTCTAAAATCTTTCTGATCCGAAAACAATCTGAACTCATTTCAAAAGAACAATAGTGTTCAACATTAACTTGATTCCTAACCCGTGTGTTTACTTCATTATCTTTGTTCTGGGTTTTGATAAAACCTTTTGTCAATATCGGTGGAAAAAGTGAAACATGCTTGTTAAAAACCTCAGTTCCTGTGTCCATTAAGAAGTTTTCTTCATAGCCCCTAAGACTAAACAAATACACAATATAATGAAATTCGTGTATAACATCTATCTCCCTGGTGGTCATACGACTAGCTCTTATAAATTGTCCCCTAGGGATATTTTTGATGATATACTTCGGATGACCGCTAGAGAAGTGTAGATATCCATTGGTGAAAGTTCTTTTCCTGTGAATTTTACTTTGGAAACAGTTGTCGGCAAAATCCCACCAAAGGTGCACGTCCAAATAGTTGACAGCTAGTCCTACGTCACCCAGGGTGAATTGAAGGAAACCAGACAAAGAATTAATTTTGTGTACCATGTTATCCACAATATTTTTATTTCCCTCAATAATAAAAATTAAATCATCAATATATCTACCATAAAAAATAATATTAAAGTTGGTGTCTAATGTGGGCAAAAGCTCTTCCTCCCACCAAGCCATAACTGTGTTGGCATAAGCTGGAGCGGCTGGGGAGCCCATAGCAACCCCACGTTTCTGTCTGAAATATGTTTTCCTAAATAAGAAAAAATTATTTTCCAAAATAATATCCAAAAATCTGCAAACTAAAGAAATCTGAGAGTTATTTAAAAGTTTCCTTTTGACCAAAAAACTTCGTACTGCTTCTACTCCCTCATTGTGGGGGATGCAGGTGTATAAAGAATTAACATCTAAGGTAAAAACAATATGCTTAACTGGGTCAAAAATCTTTTTTTCTTGAAACGTTTTTACTTTGTCTAAAAAGTGCCAGGAATCTTTAATATAAGATGGTAGATTTTCCAATAAAGGGCCCAATAAAGCATCAATTATTAAAGAAATACCCTCAGTGACGGAGTGGGGAGATGAGACAATTGGACGTAATGGTGGGTTTGTAACATCTTTGTGGGTTTTAGGAATCCCAAAAATAACACCAATCTTTGGATTATCAACCACACAAAAGTTATAAAGACTAAAACTGATTTCACCACACATTAAGGCGTCATACACATGGGAATGCACATCATTAAAACGTTTCATGATGTCAAACAACGCGACTATTTCATACTCACTAGTGTTCCCTAAAATGTCTAACATTTTCTGATAGTAATGGTCATGCTTCATAACTACTATGTTCGAACCCTTATCACTTTTCATAAACCTAAACGTAGTAGCTAACTCTTTTAAATGTTTTAATGCTTTTCTTTCTGAATAGTTTAAATTGTCATGATAAAAATTTTTCTCTTAAACAGCAAGTTCACATCCTTAACACACAATTCCTCATATGATTTAATAGTGTAATGTAAATTAGGAACATAGCAAGAAGGTTTACTAACTACATTAATATTTTCAGATATATCGTGCATCAAAAAAGACAGATTTAATTGCCTGGTGAATTTTTTAATATCTATGATAGTCCTGCCGTAGTCAGCCTTCTGACTAGGAATAAAGTTAAAGCCATGTTTTAACACAGTCATTTCCACCGTAGTGAAAGAAAAATCAGTCAAATTAATAATACCAAAATCGTCTATAACGTCACTTATGCCTCGTCCCCCGACGAACTTGAGCCCAAAAAAGTCCTGCTTCTGGTAAGCACAGAGCTTCTACCATATGTGTTAGAACTGTCCTTTTTAGAAGAACCGTCAGTTGGTAAAGTCACACTTTTATCATTGTTGTTGGCAGTAATGACCACAGGGTCGGTAGAGTTACTAGCATGGATGTCAGGTGGTTTACTAGTAACAACAGTGTTGTTACAGTCCAATGCTCTATCCGATTTAGTGCCTAATTTAGAAAAAACAGAACCAGATGCCAAAGGTGGAAAGGACACATTGTAGTAAGGACTGCTGTTAGTAAAGGTGTCAGCGCTAACTTGAAAACGCTTAGATGAGGAAAAGGAAGAACTGTTAGGCTGGTGAACAAAGTAAAAACGTTTCAAGAAATAAGATTTTTGACCCTGTTAAGCACATCGTTTTTACCTTAGATGTTAATTCTTTATACACCTGCATCCCCCACAACGAGGGAGTAGAAGCGGTACGAAGTTTTTTGGTCAAAAGGAAACTTTTAAATAACTCTCAGATTTCTTTAGTTTGTAGATTTTTGGATATTATTTTGGAAAATAATTTTTTCTTATTTAGGAAAACATATTACAGGCAGAAACGTGGGGTTGCTATGGGCTCCCCAGCCGCTCCAGCTTATGCCAACACAGTTATGGCTTGGTGGGAGGAAGAGCTTTTGCCCACCCTAGACACCAACTTTAATATTATTTTTTATGGTAGATATATTGATGATTTAATTTTTATTATTGAGGGAAATAAAAATATTGTGGATAACATGGTACACAAAATTAATTCTTTGTCTGGTTTCCTTCAATTCACCCTGGGTGACGTAGGACTAGCTGTCAACTATTTGGACGTGCACCTTTGGTGGGATTTTGCCGACAACTGTTTCCAAAGTAAAATTCACAGGAAAAGAACTTTCACCAATGGATATCTACACTTCTCTAGCGGTCATCCGAAGTATATCATCAAAAACATCCCTAGGGACAATTTATAAGAGCTAGCCATATGACCACCAGGGAGATAGATGTTATACACGAATTTCATTATATTGTGTATTTGTTTAGTCTTAGGGGCTATGAAGAAAACTTCTTAATGGATACAGGAACTGAGGTTTTTAACAAGCGTGTTTCACTTTTTCCACCGATATTGACAAAAGGTTTTATTAAAACCCAGAACAAAGATAATGAAGTAAACACACCGGTTAAGAATCAAGTTAATGTTGAACATTATTGTTCTTTTGAAATGAGTTCAGATTGTTTTCGGATTAGGAAGATTTTAGAAGAGAACTGGAAAGTTATTCAAGGGAACCAAGACATCATTAAAGTAGTGGGTTATAAACCCAACTTTGTGTTTCGTAAAAACAATACACTGAAAACCATTTTAGAGAGAGCTAGTACTGGTAATACACCATCTACTTTCAGTAACAACAACAAAAAAGGTATGTTTAGATGTGAAAATTGCACTGTTTGTCGTTTTATTTTTGAAGGTCCCTTCATCAATGTTGTCACTTCTGACAGAATTTTAGAGGTGCCAGGCTATGTAAACTGTACTAGTAGTGGGCTTGTTTATATTGCATTATGTTCCGTTTGCCCAGCTTTCTATGTTGGCATGACCACTAGAAGCTTGGGCAAACGTATTAAGGAACATTTATACCATCAAGACAAAAAACTACAATAATGCTCTATACAAACATTCAATTTCTTGTATTAATTTTAAAAAGTTTATGTTTACTGTTTTGGAAACATGCACACATGATGGTAGAGCTGGAGATTTTAAGAACCATGTTGAGCAACGAGAAGTTTTATGGCAGATCAGATTATATTCGGATAACCCTCCTGGGTTAAATGAAACTATTAGTCTGAAATGTTTTTTAAAACATCGTAAACTTTCTATTCCTAAACATTTAGATAGAAATAGTTTACTAGAGTTACTGTCATAAATCTATTTCTGATGTTTCTATTCAGTTTTGGTTTAATGGTATTTCTTTTTTAAATTTTGATTGATTGTGTAATTAATCACATGATGTATTAATTGATTAGTATATTTAAGTGATGTGTTTGGTCATTTGTTTTGTATTCTGATGAAGTTTGTTTTAACGAAAGCGGAGATTAAATCTGTTATACGCTATTACAGGGTTGTGTTCACTTCGTGCTTCTTCTGCCTTTTCGTTTTATTCAGTTCATTGTTTTTTTTGGTGTGGCTATTTTTTTGCGTTATTTTTATTTTCGCTTGTTAACTAGGGTAGAAAACTGATCTAGATGGACCATTTTCAGGTTCAGCACAGGGAAAAACAACGAACAAAAAAGACAATGTTGAAACTGGATTTACAAGAAGAAGCAGTAAATACAAAAAAATGTAGCACAAGGATTATAATAACAAATTGAGAATACAAAGAAAGGTAAATGTATATGAGTTATTATTTAAATAATTGCAATATTTTGAGGATGAGTTAACAGACTATTTACAATACGTACACTTTCAGGCAGAAGGCAGACTTGGCTGGTGCATAGAAGTGCAACAGTTTAAGCAGAGTATAAATCTGCAGCAAAGGAGATTAAGGAGGAGTTAAAAAGAGATTTATATCTAATTTAAGTTAAGTAGCCATCACATGGACTCACAGCCTGTGGAATTTTTGCTGTGAGTGTATAGTTAGATGAAGTAATGTGAGACTTTCCACTCTGTCTGGTGTTTGCATTTTTAAAGCATTTGCAAGTGTCTCCTTTGAATATGACTTTTGTGAGCTTGTTAGGAAATTTGTGGGAGGAGAATACAGATTTCAGCTTTACTGGAAATTATTCTTATATGCAGATGGGGCCATTAATGAAAGACTCTGGTTTGTACTGTGAGGTTTGTTTCAAGGGGTAAGTAAAGATGGAATGGAGGAGGAGGGGGATATCAGCTTATAGGTGAAGGTCCGTTTTGTCAGCCTGCCTATAATGATATGAAATGTTTCAAAGTATATGTGTTTATAGGTCAGGAATGATACTAACAACATAGGTATCAGCTTTTTTAGCAGCCATTTCCTTTTGCTAGGACTGAGTAGTGATGTCTGCTATGCCATCCCAGGATGATAAATCTACAGATCATCTGCACCAATAGTTCACCTAATTGTTTAGTTCTACATTAATGGCAATTACTATGTAATTATGTTTGTGAAACAGCCCAATTGGTCTTTTGAAGCAGAACTTTTCAAAAGTGCTATTCATACATGTGATATTCTGTCTTGAATACACACCTAGCAACTCAATGCAACAGTCAGGACTTTTCTTGAATAGTTTTACATTTGACAAAACTTTAGTTTAGAAACCCCTGTATATCTGGCAAGTCACTGAGAAAATAAATCTATTTTTAAAGACAGTTTTACTATTTTCAATAATAACTAAAGTATAATTTCAGTCATGGATTCTCTCTATACTTATAAACTGGAAGACCTGTTGAGAAAACACACTTACTTAACAGAATGCAACATTTGTGGTGTTTACATTAAGAATATAGATTCAGGCTCTATTACAACTTCTGCCAACTGTAAAGAACTGCAAGATATTCTTTTTCTATTTTAGAAAGTAAGAAGACTGGCAACATATCCTACTGTTCTTGTAGCAATAGCACAGAAATCAGAACTGCAATATAAGATACTTTAATAACAATAGGAAATATTGAAAATTAATTACAGTGAGCTTATCGAAGGAAGGACACTCAGCAAACTCGGAGCTACAATATATAACATTAAGTATCCTGGTTTTTGTTTATTTTGTTCTTTATTTCTTTGTTGTTTATAGCACTTTGTGTACTGTGTATTTTTTCTAGCTAGTTTCACTGTGTGTGAGGTATTAACTGGAAATTGTCCACCCTTATTAAGCATCTGTTGGGTTGTTTGTTTATGATAACTTGTTGCAGTTAAACTCTTTTTTTCTAGTGGCTCCTTTAGCTGTTTAAAACTTTCATTTAAAGGCTCACTGCTGCTTTTCAGCTGGGAGTAACACTTCTGCAGTTTGTTCTAAGTAGTGTGGATATTTGTAGCATTTCCATATTCAGGCTTGTATTTGGGCCTAGTGTTTGTGGAGGCTGTGTGTCTGAGTACATAATTCAGGGACATCTTGTTTTAGCCAAAGCCATTAGGCATTTCAGTGAGAGAGACTTGTTTGAGGTCATTGGCTGACTGAGGTCTCCTGGACTACCACTTAGACCAAGCACCTCATTGGTGCTTTTGAGATTTCTTTCTTAAAACTGTCTCAGGTTTCAACTTTCTGTTACCTAAGAAGCTCAGTTGTGAGTGTTCAGCCATTTTACAGTGAGCTTATCAAGGAAGGACACTCAGCAAACTCGAGCTACAATATATAACATTAAGTATCCTGGTTTTTGTTTATTTTGTTCTTTATTTCTTTGTTGTTTATAGCACTTTGTGTACTGTGTATTTTTCTAGCTAGTTTCACTGTGTGTGAGGTATTAACTGGAAATTGTCCACCCTTATTAAGCATCTGTTGGGTTGTTTGTTTATGATAACTTGTTGCAGTTAAACTCTTTTTTCTAGTGGCTCCTTTAGCTGTTTAAAACTTTCATTTAAAGGCTCACTGCTGCTTTTCAGCTGGGAGTAACACTTCTGCAGTTTGTTCTAAGTAGTGTGGATATTTGTAGCATTTCCATATTCAGGCTTGTATTTGGGCCTAGTGTTTGTGGAGGCTGTGTGTCTGAGTACATAATTCAGGGACATCTTGTTTTAGCCAAAGCCATTAGGCATTTCAGTGAGAGAGACTTGTTTGAGGTCATTGGCTGACTGAGGTCTCCTGGACTACAGCTTAGACTAAGCACCTCATTGGTTCTTTTGAGATTTCTTTCTTAAAAACTGTCTCAGGTTTCAACTTTCTGTTACCTAAGAAGCTCAGTTGTGAGTGTTCAGCCATTTTACAGTGAGCTTATCGAAGGAAGGACACTCAGCAAACTCGAGGCTACAATATATAACATTAAGTATCCTGGTTTTTGTTTATTTTGTTCTTAATTCCTTTGTTGGTTATAGCACTTTGTGTACTGTGTACTGTGTATTTTTTCTAGCTAGTTTCACTGTGTGTGAGGTATTAACTGGAAATTGTCCACCCTTATTAAGCATCTGTTGGGTTGTTTGTTTATGATAACTTGTTGCAGTTAAACTCTCTTTTTCTAGTGGCTCCTTTAGCTGTTTAAAACTTTCATTTAAAGGCTCACTGCTGCTTTTCAGCTGGGAGTAACACTTCTGCAGTTTGTTCTAAGTAGTGTGGATATTTGTAGCATTTCCATATTCAGGCTTGTATTTGGGCCTAGTGTTTGTGGAGGCTGTGTGTCTGAGTACATAATTCAGGGACATCTTGTTTTAGCCAAAGCCATTAGGCATTTCAGTGAGAGAGACTTGTTTGAGGTCATTGGCTGACTGAGGTCTCCTGGACTACAGCTTAGACTAAGCACCTCATTGGTTCTTTTGAGATTTCTTTCTTAAAACTGTCTCAGGTTTCAACTTTCTGTTACCTAAGAAGCTCAGTTGTGAGTGTTCAGCCATTTTACAGTGAGCTTATCGAAGGAAGGACACTCAGCAAACTCGGTGCTACAATATATAACATTAAGTATCCTGGTTTTGTTTATTTTGTTCTTTATTTCTTTGTTGTTTATAGCACTTTGTGTACTGTGTATTTTTTCTAGCTAGTTTCACTGTGTGTGAGGTATTAACTGGAAATTGTCCACCCTTATTAAGCATCTGTTGGGTTGTTTGTTTATGATAACTTGTTGCAGTTAAACTCTTTTTCTAGTGGCTCCTTTAGCTGTTTAAAACTTTCATTTAAAGGCTCACTGCTGCTTTTCAGCTGGGAGTAACACTTCTGCAGCTTGTTTCCCACCCTCCTCCCTGTTGGTATAGTGTTTTATAGTTGGTGGCTTTGCAGTTGCCGCCCTTGTGTAAATTTGATCTGGGACCCTCCTCCCAGTCTAGCGTCATTACCTCATTCTACCCAGTACAGGGACAGCATTTGAGAAGGCCAATCAGCTTAGTTTCTGCTACTCCTTTCTCTTTCCTTTCTCTCTTTCAAAAAAAAAAAAAAAAAAAAATATATATATATATACTGTATTTGTGTTTTTTCTTACTTTATTTTGCTCTTGCGTCATCTTAAAAGTACTCAATTGTATTTATTACTGCTTGGTGTAACTCATTGTAAGCCTTTTAGTTTAAGCACCTGGGCTTCCAGCCCAGTTTACATTAGGAAGGTTTGTGGTCTGCACTGTAGTGGCAGAACAGGTAGCTTACATCCTTCTAAGTTGGGAACTGCTGATTGAGGGCTCAGTGTCTGTTATTCTAAAGTGTATTAATTCTGGTTTAAGCACTTGGGCTTGAGGCCAGTTATTTTACATTAAGAGGGTTCGTGTTCTGCACTCTTGTGGGAGGAGAGGCTGGACTCTGTCCTTCTGAGCTGGGAATTTCTGGTTAAAGCTTATAGTGCCTGCATATTTGAACTGCTTCTTACTGAAATTGGTACACCTCGTTTGGCATAGACTAGATCAGACCTGCTGAATCTAGCTTTGTTTGTATAACTTGAGCACTAATCCAGGCATTTTTAAAGTATTCAGTTGTATTTATTACTGCTGGTAGTAACTTGATTAAAGTGTAGCTATCATTTCTAAGTCTTTTGGATTAAGCACTTGGGCTTCAGACCAGTTGTTTTACATTAGGAAGGTCTGTGGCCTGCACTGTGGTGGCAGGACAGGCAGCTTATATCCTTCTAGGTTAGGAACTGCTGATTGAGCTCAGTGTCTGTTATTCTAAAAGTGTATTAGTTCTGGTTTAAGCACTTGGGCTTCAGGCCAGTTATTTTACGTTAGGAAGGATTGCGGTCTGCACTCTTGTGGAGGAGAGGCTGGACTCTGCCCTTCTGAGCTGAATAAGCGACTCTTCTTGATACTAAGTATAATTTTGTTGCTTTCCACATCTGAATACCTAGCGACTGTATTTCGCCTGCCTTTCTGTTACACTGAAGCTGTTTTTACTGCATTTAACTTAATATTGCACTTGGAATCCTTGTTTGTTACTATTTGACTGTATTTGTAGCAAATTCTTCTGTGTAAGCTGTAGTAGCTGATTCATAGCATTTATAAGTGTTTGCTGTACCTGTTTCTGCCTGTTTTGTGAAAAAAAAGAAAAAAAAGAAAAAAATATCTCTTGTTTTTTCCTGCTTTACTAGTTTAGTCCAGTTTCAGAGTTGCTGATTCCTGGGCTTTGGTTGTAGTTCCTGTGTACTGTTTCCTTGCCTTATTTGGGGGAGAGGAAGTTACCTTGCTTACCAGTGGGAGTGGGAAGCATTGAGCTGCTGCTTTGTCCAGTTTGTGAGGTTTCAGCCAGTAACTAGTAGTTTATTGGTCTTTGGGCCAGTTTCTAGCTTTTTCCAGCCCCTGGTATAAAGCATAAACGCAGCGTTAGCGATTTAGGCGGAGCTGCCACTGTTGCACACTAGGGCACTGGCGCCCAGTTAGGCAGGTTAAACTATTCGGGCTACCTAAAGTCCACTCTTCAAATTTTCCCTTAAAACTACCTTCCTCGAACTATACTACTGATCTAATCAGCTTATCCTATAACTAAAAGATCATCTCCACTTGACTCCAAGTAGACTATTCTCTATCTGTTAAACCTACACTTGCTCCTACAGTACTTATTACCTTGATACGGCACTCTTGTCATAGATAGTACCCAAAAGGTAACCCCATTTCTCGGTCACCCACGCCCCTGAATCTTTTTAAAGTTTTTGTCTATCCTTCTAGCATGTCGAGGATCAGTTGCTAGTGTCCTCTCCTGCTCAGCTGGTGAACCTGGGAATACTGAGGCAATGTTACAATTGCCTCATGTACACAGACAACCCTCTCCTCCTCCCACAAACACAAATACATGCGAGAGATGCAACCATATCGGCCAAACTGGAGGCTGAGCTCTCTCAACACAGGACTGGCAAGACCAGTCAGGAGGAGAAGGTTACCACACACACTATAGACCCAGTCTCATATAGCACCATTACAACCTCAAATCATACACATAAACACACAAAGACATACTCGAGGCTCTGATCAAAAATCTACCAAAACAGCAGAGGCCACCAAAGCAGACACCCAAACAACCACCACCTCAGAACACAACACCTGCAACACATAGACCTCACAGTCAGAGTGTCAAACAGTCACAGCCCTTAAGGCCAAACACAATGCCAGACACACTAGTCATTGGTGACTCCATAGTCAGACACACTGATGTCCCGCTCACCAGACTGAGTAAGGAGAAGGTCACAGTAAGCTGCCTGTCGGGCGCTAGAATCCGCCACATAACGCAAGCACTCAGGTCTCTCAACAGCAAGAGTACAAATCTGACTGTGTCATTGCCCACGCTGCTGTCAACGACCTGAGCCGTACCTCCTTGGACTACATGAAAAGAGACATTGAGGAGCTCTCTGACTATGTAGCCCAGGCAGGTATGACCCTGACCTTGAGCAGTATCCTACCTTCACCAAGGTGATGCCACAATACAGAGATAAGATGATCAGCTTTAACATTGGCTTAAACACTGGTGTCATTCAAAGGGGATCCAGTATCTGTCTGCCTGGGATGACATGCTGGACAAGCCACGCTGCCATGAGGGACGGCACACCTCTCACCCTGGGATTCCGGATATTGGCAAAGGCTCTTGCCACCCCATAGTGCCTTTTTAGGCAAGGCTCAAATTCTAAACCTACCACCCTAGAACACAAAAAAGGAAAAACTAAGGGTAATGCTGCTCAATGCCAGAAGTCTCAATCTCAAAATGCACGCACTGAGGCCCTTCTCAGTATGGAGAACATCGATGTCTGTGCTGTGACAGAAACCTGGTTCAAGGCTCTGAGAGCACCCCAGCGCTATCAGGTTTTACCTCATATCATCGTTCCGCCCCAAAATCCGGACAATACCAAGAAAGGAGGGGTATCCATATTCATTAAGGACACCCACACCTCAAGACTGGTGGCAACGCACGATGCATCGGAGACCATCCAGGTGCAATTAACCATAGGCAAGACTGCTCTGCAAATTGTAGCATGTTACAGGCCACCCTCACAAACTCAGGAACCTCACATGGCCTTCCTGAAAACACTAGAGGGATAAATGTATCACCAAACACCATCATACTAGGTGACTTCAATTACCTAATATAGACTGGGAACACTACTCAAGCCCAAACACCCTAGCCCAAAAGTTCCTGGAATTCATAAACTCAAATGCCATGGAACAACTAGTCACCATCCCCACAAGAGGAGATAACATACTTGATCTCATCATCACGAACATGGGAGCACAATGTTCAACACGAAGTATACCCTCACTGGTGAGATCAGATCACAAACTAATCTCGCTGGAGGTCCTCATCCCACCCCACCTGAAATAAAAAGACCACAGTAAAGAACTTTATAAAGCCGACTTCACACTTCTAAAGACTAGTGTGGTCTCCTTTAATGCCCCGAGCTGGTGGAAAACAGTACTCAAGCAGCTGAATCACTTACAGACGCCTTCTACCAGCACCTGCAGGACTGCATGGATAAGGCAATCCCAAACAAAACAAAGACTCTTAGTACCAAAGGCAGCGTCCAGTCTGGTGGACCCCAGCCATAAACAAACTCTACAATAAAAGGAGGAAGCTACTACAAGATACAGCAAAATCCTTAAAAGGTAAGACACCCTTGATCACTATAAGTAAAAACTAAGAGCTCTCATAAATCATCCAAAGCAAATTTCGAGAGAAAATAGCTAAAGACTCAAAAGACAATCATAAGGCCTTCTTTAGCTATATAGAAACCTAGGAGAAACTCCCAGATATGCTCAGAACTGGTTCAAAATGATGTGAAGATTACTGATCCTACAGACATTGCCAACATACTGGCTGACAGGTTCAGTGCAAACTTCTCCCCTCCCCAAAAGGAGATATCTATGCCAAGCATTGCAGCCCCCAAACATCTCCAGCCCAAGTGAGAACTGCTCTCTCCAAAGCAAAAACACAGCATCCATGGGACCTGATGGTGTCCCGGCTGTGTGCTCCACGAACTCAATGAGGAATTAAACCCACAGCTAGGACAGCTGTTTAATCAAAGTCTTACCTCTGGATACGTGCAGGGGTGGCGCACTGCAACTGTGGTCCCACTTCTGGCGGTGCCTCCACCGACCCTGGAAATTACCGCCCATTAGCCTGACAAGCCTTATCTGCAAAGCCATGGAGAGGATCATAATGGACCTCATAAATAAAGACATAGGAATTTGCAGACTTTGGATCCAACCCAGTTTGGCTTTGTCAAAGGCAGATCATGCCTTTTAAACTTGGTTGACTTCTTGAAACAGTCACCAAAGCCATTGGCGAGGGAAAGGCAGTCCATACAGCCTACCTCGATCTGGCTAAGGCCTTGATACAATACCCCACTCGGTATCATTGAAAAACTCATCAGCTTAAATGTTAACCCATACATCACAAGATGGGTTGCAAACTGGCTGAGTGACAGAACCCACAGGGTCAGAGTTGCTGGCGCCATGTCAGACTCAAAACCTGTCACAAGTGGTGTCCCACAGGGCTCAGTCCTGGGCCCACTCTTGTTTGGCATCTACTTTTCCAGTACAAGCAAACACAGGAGGGTTATGGCTGACAAAGTTTGCAGATGACTGCAAACTAGGCGCCATAGTAGAAAAACACATCTGACACAGATATCCTTCAGAAGGGTCTCACAGAAACGGATAACTGGTGCCAGAGCCACGGCCTGAAGTTAAATGCCAAAAATGCATAGTCATACCCTTTGGGAAAAACAAGGTTACCCCTAGCTGCAAATAGGTGGCAATCCACTGAGCACAGAAGAAGTTATCAGGACCTGGGGACCCAGGTTGATAATAGTCTGTCATTCGACACCCATGTAGCTAAAGTAGTTAGGAAGACTTTCTACATTGCCCACCTTATCATGAAAGGATTCTCATCTAGATCAAGGGAGGTCATAGTCTCCCTTTACTCATCACTCATCAGACCAATGATTGAGTACAATGCCCCATTTGGGATGTATCTGACCCGACACCTGCAGCAGCTGGAGAGGCCACAAAAGTTCCTCACCAAAAGGATAAAGGGTCTCAAAATCTGTCCTATGCTGCCCGACTGAAAGAACTCCAGCTCTATTCAGTCGCCACCGCTGCTCACAGAGGTGACCTTTGCCTAACATACAAGGCCATGTCAAACCCAGATTTGATGAATATGCTTCACCTCAAAAATCTAGATCCATCAGAGCCACAAGGCGGGAGACTTAAACCTCGACACGGCTATTAATAGGACGTGCTGGAGGGATAGATTCATTACCCAAAGACTCCCTATGCTGTGGAACAAAATCCCGGTACATGTGAGGCAGAGCACCTCGCTGGCCTTGTTCAAGAGAAATCTTGACCAATGGATGGGAGATTGCAGATATACCCCAGGGATTACCTCAGTGTCACTGCTCGACAGAGGCACAGCAAAATAATGGGTATAGTTCCCCATACTAAAGGGGTGGCGTAAGCCACAAAACGATGGGCTAGGCTTGTAAATGCCCTCGGGCAGATAGCCTAGTATAAACCTATGAACCTATGAACCTATAATATATAATTAGTTCTATGAATCAGTTTGAAAAAAAAATTGAACTTAAGATTTAACCATAATAAAACAAGTACATCATTAATTAATAAAACATTAAAAAATTCATACAAAAATATTCTAACTTCAACTGGAATAGCAATCAAATGAAATACCTTGGTATAACCATTATGTCTAATAGTAAAGAATTGATACAGCAAACTTGCAACATGTTGTTGATAAAATTTTAAGTTTAGTCACAAATTGGAACAAATTCTTTTTTACCATGGAAGAACGATTAATGCTTGTTAAGATGGTGGTAATTCTCCTTAAAATATTGTTTGTTTTACAACATTTAGAATGATCACCACCAAAAAAATTGATGAAGAAGATAAATAATTTCCTACTTAAACATTTTTGGCATCCTAATAAACCAAGAGCTTCCATTGATTGGCACAGGAAAGGTTGGGATAGTGGTGGAATGGTATTCCCTGATATTCAATTGCATGCTACTTCAACAATTGTAAAAGTTATAGCATTGTAGATAAATTGAGCTTATGATTCAAAATGGAAACAAATCCATCAAGAAATATAATTAATATATAATAAATATATCACAACCAGTCATAAACAAATAGTCCCTAAATGTGTTTTATGGTTATTAAAAGATTTTTTTGGTAAATGGAATTACACCCTCTTCTCAAATTCCTTATTTAAGTAACATCATTTTCTCTTTCCAAAAGTTCACATATTCTAACTACAATATTAAAGACTTAATATTTTCTGTGTTTCCAATTGAATGTACAAGTGATTGCTTAGAAAATCATCTAATGATCTTTCTAAAAAATATATGCTATGGAAGATCAGAGAGAGGACATCCCTGTCAGTGTTCATAGATGAGTACTAGGCTTACTGCTCTGAAAGGCCATTTTAAACTTAGTAAATGACCTGAGGTCAGACCCAAACCCTGTACTTTGTGTTTATGAGGTAAAGACCTTAACAATTATGCCAAACCAACCCCCTTAGATAGCTGCCAAAAAGTGAGATTTGAACCAATGTTTCCATCTGGAGATCAGCATTCCCATGAACCATGGAAGGAGTTTAATCCTTGAGACAGGTGCCTTAGACTACTTGGCCATTCTGATATTCATTTCCAGAAGTCGTGTCTATATTAAATTAGCGAATGCTTAGAAAAGCGAACACTAATTCATCGAATCCTTTTAAGTGAAAGCTGAAAATCTCGAACACCCGGAACAGCGATTTTTTT
Organism: Protopterus annectens; assembly: GCF_019279795.1. Classification (NCBI taxonomy): domain Eukaryota; kingdom Metazoa; phylum Chordata; order Ceratodontiformes; family Protopteridae; genus Protopterus; species Protopterus annectens. The sequence continues at coordinate 1,183,780,951 of NC_056725.1, read as the reverse complement.
TCCCTGGGAAAAATTCACTGTTCTGAGAAACACACACACAACACAAGCACACCAAAAAAACAGCAATCCACACACATACACTTAAAATCCTACATCTACCCTACACTAAACTGTACATACAGTACTATCTATCCACTCACTTTAACCCAAACCCTAACCCTAAGGTCCGTCACTATCGCACACTCACCTGACCCACTCCCTAACCCTAACTCACCTACGCTGCCCTAACCCTAATGTCTGTCACTATCGCACACTCACCTCACCCACACCGTAACCCTAACTCACATAACCCGCTCCTAACCCTAACATCCGTACAATCACACACTTACCTGAACTCGACCCGTAACTTTCCACCACAGTGCTGAAAATAGCGAAGCCACAGAAATGGCCAACCAAATTCTTTCCCTAGGAAAAAATTTGGTGTTCTGCAGCTTTGCTATTTTCAGCGTTCACTGTTTTGGGGTCGATATTATGTTTTAAAACTTCAATGGTCTAATATAGACCCCCAGAAGTCATAGTTCTTTATCCTGAAGTCATAGTTCTACCAATTAATAACAAGAAGTGAGTAAGAGCTAATCGCATTGATAATATCACAAAACAGTACTATACATCCAAAAATAAGAAGTTGAAAAAAGTTTCATGAGGGTGGGAGTAGGAAAGTTATAGTGATCACGTTGATGATACACAACCCATATTATATGTAGGGCAAAGTAACAGTGAAATAATTGATCCTTTTCAAGTGACACACTCCCCCAAAATTCAATGCATACTAACAACATTGTTGAGTTAAGGGATGAGACAAAAACAGAAAGATAAATGTGAAGCAAGTGACATATTAGTACTTGGTGACATTTTGGTCAAGCCAATAGTAAGAAATCTCTGTAGCATTGATAAAAAGAGAGTCACAATATCTGCATTATCAGATCTAAAACTTACACGCATTACCAGCCCAATTATTAGGCTCTCTAAGGTTAAAATAAATATAAGCAAGTCTTAATACACTAAGGGACCGATGACTTACACATTATCCCTTTAAAACATATGAAATGTGCTATGCTGGAGATCCTTCAGTACCATGAATCAGCCACAGTAGCTATATTACTCTGCAAAATCATACCTTCACTTTGCTAGACAGTAGATGCACCTGTCACAGGGAAGGATATGACATAATATTTAAGTGCTTCACCTTATAGGTACAAGATAGTTAACCTAGTATGAACCTTTGAAACTATGCACACCAAAGCTCATAACTTCATTTTTCATGACTGCATGCCCTCACACAACAAATTACATCTGAGTCATTATAGATCCATGTTTATAACTAGGACAACTTCTAATTATCTAAAGTCTTTATTAGGATGACAACAGTGCTTACCAAACAGCAAGAAACAGAAAACTTGATGTTATAAAGTGATGTCACTGTGATGCACAGAGCTTGGGAAAAAACATACAGAATTAATATGTCTGATTGGTGTATCAGATATGAGTTTCCCAGGATTTGTTAAGCATCGCCTTCGACTCCCTATCACATTCAGTAATACTGAAGTGTTTGATTAAATGTTACTTTAATACACACCTGATTAAATGGATTAATGATTGGCTAACATACACAAAACAATCAGGTTGTAATGCAGGGAATATACTCAAATTACTTATGAGTGAAAGTGGGAATCTTCCAAGGCTTTGTTCTTGGGACAATGTTATTTATTATAGTATTTTTCAAAATGCCACATAATATGAACTGTTGGATCCGCAAGTATGACAATGACTGCAAAACGTTATCCATATTCCAAAGGAGATGTACTTAATGCAAACCTGCCCTGATTCTGAAAGACTTGCTGTCAGTTTAAGTGACTTACTTTGGTGTAAGGCCTATTTATAAATAAGCCTACACCAGGGGACAGATTACAAAACACCTGCTCTCAGTATAAGAGGTCACTTACATTGAGATTAAGTCTTTTGGAATCTGACCCCTTGTTTCCTTATTTTTTGTTAAAAAGTTTTTAAGAACATCAATGACTATATGTTTACTGTTAGTCAGTGGCCAAAAACAATTGGTCTACAATTTTAGTATAGACAACTTCAAAAGTATGTATTTTGGCAAAACCAATATTAAGCAACCAATTATCCTGCTGACACAGACACTATCTGAAGTGTACCAGTATTCAGATCTAGGTAACTTAAAGTTATCTAACATTTCATTCAGTAAACATGTAAGCGTAAAACATGCTAAGGCCATAGAAGAAAAGGGGTATATAATAAAATAATCTTGCTAGTAGGGATGAAAACTGCCTGCTAATTTTATGTCAGACCTATATTTGACTGACTCGGGAATGCAATAATATTTCTTGTATTTACTGTTGGGCAAGTAAGGAGCCTTAAAATGATCCTCAGAAAATTCATCAAAAAACTACGGTCAATAAGAAAATTCTGTTATAAAGACAGATGTCAAACCCTTAGGATGTACACCATACAGTACAGGTATATAAGTGGGAATCTAATCATGGCTTTCAGAATATATCATGATTCAATTTTTCAGGCAACTTTTGAAATAAATCTTTATAATACGAATTTAACCCACCAACATGATAACTCACAGTTTTGTTTACAATTTCATAAAACTAAACATAAAAGCCCATTTCCAATTCAGAGAATAGTCACACTCTGGAACAAATTAATTATTAGTTTAAGAATATCTGAAACCTTGACTATTTTTAAATACAACTTACCTAGATGATTTGGTGACCTAGCATATCTGATCCAAGTCTGAAGGAATCAGTGGTCTTAGATGTCCATATGTTCTGCACACTGTAAGAAAACTTAAGAACTTATAAACCTGCTGATTATACTGGTGGTGGATTGAAGTGATACCAAAGTATCTTGGATACAGGTGCTACAACTGCAGGCCATACTGAAAGCTGGGTGAGTAGAACCCTCTTACTTATAGCCATTCAACTTCTGGGAAGAGGAATTGGGAAATATTTTTAGCCCAAAAGAGTTGTGTTTTTGACTTGTTTGACTTGGTATGGCATTGGAAGTTGAAGGTCTGGTTTAGTTTCAGTATGGCCCAAAACTAAAGAACTATTTAGGCTTTAGTTTATAATAATTGATTATATATTTGTTTTCTTTATATTCAGAATATTTTTACAGCAGCCACTTGGAGAGTTAAAGAGCTTATTTTCCAGTTCCATTCTGATGGAAGTTCAAGATTTTGAAGCATTGGCCCTATATACAAACATAATTATGTGCATATAAGATAATATAGATTTGTAGAAGGTCTGCATGAAGTTTCTGGATAAATATAGATAATTTTGAAAATAATACTGATCCTTGTGTGAAACATTTGGCTGATGGAGAGCAAAGAAGGTAATACACACAAGCTGAACTTTAAAGCTTCTGTTACTTAGGAAGGTTTTGAACCAAGGAAGAGTATCTGTACTTATTCCAGATTTATTTAGCAAACTGAGCAAATGGTAATGATCTATGATGTCAATGCTGTTAGTAAAACTGATGAATTCTGATCCTGTCTAGAAGCCTTTATCCATATTTTAGACGATATAACTGAGGATATGATGTAAAATGGATGTATAACTCAGTGGTATTACATTTGATGCAGGCCAAGAGGTCCCTGGTTCAAATTAATGTACTCCTCGAAAGAGTGACTTTTGTCTCTATGTTTAGCTGGCTTATTGATTTGGGTGTCATTTTCTGAGTCTGCACTTGATTTAGAGCATTAGAATTTTGTTGGGAGAAGGGGTTTAGTATAATTTTTAAGTTCTTTACCTCACAAATACAAGGTGTATGGTTTGATTTTGACCTCTGGTTATTGGCTAAGCTTGTAAGAGTCTACAGACTGATAGCCTAGCATTTACTTATGAGAGGATAAAGGACTATCATAGCATTTAGCTATGACCAAAACCCCTCTTGATGTGGTGAAAAGACACTGCATTTTTTTAGCATACTTGGTGACATGAGTGAAGACTACCTCTTTACAACTGGCGACAGCTTCGATGTTGGTCTAAATTTTTTTGCATTCATCTTATCAATAACTTTGGTTTTAATTGCTTTGAATTAGAATGTGGATGTTCAGATGTGGTTCTATTTCTGTAATGAGAGAGTTTAGGTGAGTAGGGGAACTAGAGAGAAGTGTTGGAAATGCTTTATGAGCATCAATAGGGAAACAGTGTGCCAAAAGATGTGCAAACTGTGTGCTTTATAGCGGATGTTTATAGTGAAAGTACCCAGGATTGCAGTTGACAAGGTTCCAAAATGCCTTTGATTATTTTAATTCATTAACATCTAAACAACAAAAATACCTGAACAACCCACAAAGGTTCTGGCAAAACATCAGCTACCTCCTTAACCCTGGTAAAACCTCCACCCCTGCTCCCTCCACTTGTAATACCTCTGAGCCCATAGCATCACAGTTCAACTCTCACTTTATCAACTCTATCACCACCCTCCTAGAAAACAAACAATACCTTCCACTTACTGTCCCCATCACATTCTTTATCTACTCCTCTAATGGAACAAAAATTGACCCATCTAATCAGACCAAACTCCTAGGAGTTACATTTTATAACATACTAAAATTTCACACACATATCTCCTTAACAATCAAAAAAGTCCATGCCAAACCAGGTACTCACCAAGCCAGACTAGCCACAGCAAGAGCCCACTTACTATCTATCCTCCTCTATTGCTCACATATTTTCACCAACCTACGTAAGGCTGACCTTAATAATCTAGTATCCTGCTACAACAAAATGGCTAGGTTTGTAGCCAATCACCCCCACAAAACTCATCATTGCTCCTCTTTTCAGCACCTCAACTGGCTGGAACTTCCCAACCTGTTAACTCTAAAGCAACTTACCTTTGCCCACAAAGTCAAACACAACTCCAATAACTGTCCTGCACTCTCTAGCCTGGTCCAACCCAACAAAAACTGCAGTTCCCTTAGGTCCTCTGACAGATTTCTGCTAAAAATTACCCAGTCTCACAACTATCATGGTGACTCCCTCTATTCCAATAAAATAGGCAAGGTCTGGAATGCTTTCCCTCAGCACGTTCAAAAAATGCTAACATCTTATTAAAAAAAAAGCCTAAAAGAATATCTCACCAGTAACTGGCTCTGCCCCTGTATTTCACCTGGGTAATTACTTCCTAATGTCTTCACAGCTCTGTACTCTCCTGCACCTCTAACAAATAGAGCTGATATGACTTTTTTTTCTAATAGAGTTCTGATTATACAATAGATAAATAATTTGCACAGCTGTAATATGTGATATTATGTTCCCTCAACTATCAGTTTTTTTTCTTTAGCATCTTTGGTAATTGTACTGTTGTATTTTTGATTTATTAACTACTGCATGGGCTACTGGCCCAGTTGGACACTACCTGGTTAACAAATGTAAATAAATAACTAAATTAAATTAAAAACAAATGGTGTGGAACATCACACCTCTAACAGCCTACAAACATCTTTCAGTCCAGAGCATTTTCTGTAAAATAAACTTAAAAGGGTAAGATAAACAAATCTAAATATTTTGTGAACAATAAAAGATATTAAAACTATATGTATCAGTAAGAAGTATTCTTTACACTGATAATAGTCATTGCATTCATGCTCTTTTCCATAAATACTTCAATACATTATAAAGCACACAAAACACAAGTTATATTATTTTAAGTTTTCAGAAAACATATTTTGAAAACTATACAACTTAGACATATGTTGTTAAAACATTTTGTTAACCAGACATAAGCTTTCGTATAACAAGAAATTCCACTAGGTGATTGTTTATTGCTATGCATATACCACTTACTGAAATATGAAAACATAGGTTTAGTTGTATAAATGCCAGTGCAAATAGCACTGGATATTTCTTAAGATGTGCAACTTGCAGATCAAATATCAAATACAGTTTACTTCAACAACATTTAAGGTTTCACCTGATGTCATGCAACACTTTGCAAGTCACTTGGTTTTTGAAGTATTAAGTACATATGGAAATATTGCTTATTTTTATAATTACTAATAACTGGCAATATTTCCACTATAATGTAATATAAACCAGCATTTTCAGTGAATTGTCTTGTCCCCACACTGATGCTTCACACCATATACCTCAATAAAATGCAAATATGTCAGTTAAGAAAATATGAACCTATATATGAAAATACGAATAATAAGTGGCAAACAAAGATTAATGTCTCCAGTGAAGGACATCCTAGACAAACAATTTTAGTGTCATTATTATTAGCTGGTAAGTCACTTAGTTAAAGAAGCCAGAGTCAAAAAAGTTCTGGACACCATAAAGAGATAATGATGTGAATTCAAAGAATCAAAAAAAGGCATTACAGGCTTGAATGATAGAGTTTCCAGAGAAAGGTGGATATGTGCCTTCTAGTAGCATTTAGGCTAGGTTTCTTAAGATAATGGATTTCTCTCACTTTCCTATAGAAGGGAAATACTTCCACTGCTATTGGGCTGCATTTCTTACTTTATTGAGTGCTTTCAGTTTTTTAGTTAGCTATTGGTGTTAATATTTTGAAGAATCTAGAGATTTTGGAAAGACATTTGTCTTGAAGTTGCTGAAGCCCATCTCATTTGCTCACTCAACGGAGTGCAGTGAGATCATATTCTGATTTCAGGCACTCCTACTGTGTACAAAGAGAACATTTGGGAAGGACAACCCCTGTAGCCTCTTAATCCTGCTCTGCCCCCTCCCCCCTCCAAAAAAAAAAAAAAAGCTTTATTCATCTGCTCTTACTGTAACTGTCTTAGTTGCAGTTATGCGTGCGGTTATCTGTTCAGTTGCTCTTACTCTGCACTTATTACTGCTTGTTAGTAGCCTTCTAATGTACTGCCTTCTGCACTTGTTTTTAGTTTTGTTAATTTCATTGCATTTATTTAAACTGTATTTGCCATAATATTGCTACACACTCGTGTGCTAGCCTGCACTGCATTTGAATTGTATTTACTGCTGTTTTAGCTGCTCTTCTGTAACAAAAAAAAAAAATTCTAAGCTTGTTTTCTTCCTTTCCTGTACCTAGTCTAGTCCAGATACAGACTTGCTTTATCCAGGACTGTTGGTAAGCTTCTGAGCCCCCCAAGCTTTTCTGTGTTGGAGGGAAGCCTTCTAGCTTATCAGTGGGAGTGGTAAGCACTAGGTAGCCTATCTACCACAGGAAGAGTGGGTTCTGGCCCAGAAATTGTAGTTCATTGGCCATTTGGGCAGTTTTTCCATCTCATTCTACTTTTTGGTTTAAAAGCCCACTTTTGTGTTTGGTCCCCACCTTTCCTGTAACTAGTCTAGTCCAGGTACAGATTTGCTGTATCCAGGACTGTTGGTAAGCTTCTGAGCCCCCCAAGCCTTTCTGTGTTGGAGGAAAGCCTTCTAGCTTATCAGTGGGAGTGGTAAGCACTAGGTATCCTATCTACCACAAGAGGAGTGGTTTCTGGCCCAGAAATTGTAGTTTATTGGCCATTTGGGAAGTTTTTCCATCTCTTTCAACTTGCTGGCTTAAAAGCCTGCATTTGCGCTTGTTCCCCACCTTTCCTTTAACTAGTCTAGTCCAGGTACAGATTAGCTGTATCCAGGACTCTTTGTAAGCTTCTGAGCCATGGATTCAAAGGAAAATCATAAGGCCTTTTTCAGCTATGTTAGGAACCTGGGTGGAAACTCACAGATATGCTCAGAATTAGTCCAAAATGATACAAAAATCACTGAACCCACAGACATTGCCAACATACTGGCAGACATGTTCAGTGCAAACTTCACCCTCTCCCTAAAGGAGAGATAACTATCCCAGCCGAGTGTAGCCTCCCGGACATCTCAAATGCGCAGGTGAAAGCTGCTCTCTCTAAAGCTAAAACACAGCATCAATGGGACCGGATGGTGTCCCCGGCTGTGTGCTACGAGCTAAATGAGGAATTAAACCCGCACATAAGGCAGCTGTTTAATCTCAGCCTTACCACAGGATACGTGCCCAAGGAGTGGCGTCGGCAACTGTGGTCCCACTCCACAAAGGTGGCCTCTACGGACCCTGGTAATTACCGCCATAAGCAACAAGTCTAGTCTGCAAAGCTATGGAGAGGATCATAATGGAGCTCATAAACAAAGATATAGGGACTTGCAGACATTGGACCCGACCCAGTTTGGCTTTGTCAAGGGAAGATCATGCCTTTGAACTTGGTCGACTTCTTGAAATAGTCACCAAGGCCATTGATGAGGAAAGGCAGTCCATACAGCCTACCTTGACCTTGCAAAGGCTTTGACACAATACCCCACTCGGTATTGTAGAAAACTTTACCAGCTTAAATGTAAACCCATATGTCACAAGATGGGTTGCAAACTGGCTTAAGGACAGAACCCACAGGGTTAGAGTTGCTGGCGCTGTGTCAGACTCGTCACAAGTGGTGTCACCTCGGTCCTTGGCCCCCATTGTTTGGCATCTACTTCTCAGAAGTACAGGCCAACATGGGAGGACTTTATTGACAAAGTTTGCAGATGACTGCAAACTGGCCATAGTGGAAAGTGCATCGGACACTGATATCCTTCAGAAGGGACTCACGGAAACAGATAGCTGGTGCCAGAGCCATGGCCTGAAGTTAAACGCCAAAAATGTATAGTCATACCCTTCGGAAAAACAAGGTAACCCCAAGCTACCATATAGGTGGCAATCCACTAAGCACAGAAGAGGTTATCAGGGACCTGGGGACCCAGGTTGACAGTGGCCTTTCTTTTGACACTCACATTGCTAAAGTGGTTAGAAAGACCTTCTACATTGCCCACCTGATCATGAAGGGATTCACATCCAGATCTAGTGAGGTCATTGTTCCTGTACTCTTCACTTATCAGACCAATGATCGAGTACAATGCCCCATTCGGGATGTATCTCACCCGACATCTGCAGCAATTGGAGAGACCCCAAAGTTCCTCACCAAAAGGATAAAGGGACTCCAAAATCTGTCATATGCTGCCAGATTGAAGAAACTCCAGCTCTATTCAGATACCGTCCTCTCAGAGGTGACATGTGCCTGACATACAAGGCCATGTCCAACCCGGAATTAATGGACATGCTCCACCTCAAAAATCCAAATCCACCAAAACCACTAGAGCAAGTGACTTAAACCTTAGCACGGATATAAATAGGACGTGCTGGAGGGATAGATTTATCACTCAGAGACTCCCTATGCTGTGGAATAAAATCCCGGTCCATGTGAGGCAGAGCACCTCGCTGACTCTGTTCAAGAGAAATCTAGACCTGTGGATGGGAGATCGTAGGTTTACCCCGGGAATCATCTCTGGGTCACTGCTGGACAGAGGCACAACAAACTAATGGGCACAGTATTTTTTCATATAAGGGGTGGCGTAAGCCACAATAATTTGGGCTAGGCTTATAAATGCCTTAGGGCAGATAGCCTAGTATAAACCTATGAACCTATGAACCTATGAGCCTCCCAAGCCTTTCTGTGTTGGAGAAAAGCCTTCTAGCTTATCAGTGAGAGTGGTAAGCACTAGGTAGCCTTTCTACCACAAGAGGAGTGGTTCCTGGCCCAGAAATTGTAGCTTACTGGCCGTTTGGGCAGTTGTTTTTCCATCTCTTTCAACTTTCTGGTTTAAAAGCCGCACTTACGCTTTTTTACCGCCTTTCCTGTAACTAACCTGTGGGAAAGCACTGGAACGCCTTAAACTGATACAAGCACTCAATTCTCCTTGTTAATGAGGAGAAATTAATCATAGGCACTAAAATGCCTATAATTGCAAAGTACCTTGCCAAGGTAAGGGCAAACAGCTCTTGTACTTTACAGAAGAAACACCGAACCAAGCATGTCCAAGGGTCAGCTTCTGGTGATTTCTCCTGTCCACCTGGTGAATCTGGGCATACTGGGGCAATTCAACAATTGTCTCATGTACACAGACAACCCTCTCCTCCTACTGCCCAACACTACAACCTGCAAGAGATGCACTTACATAGCCAAACTGGAAGCAAAGCTCTCTCCGGCCAAGATTGTGCTAGACAGTCAAGAGGAGAAGGTTAACACCTGCATTACACCTCAAGCAACTCATAGCCCTTCAAAACCCACACTATTAACACCCACACATAGCAACATTAAACCCACATATGCGGAGGCCCTTAACATTAACCTGCCCAAGCAACAAGGACCTCCAAAGCCAAAACTCAAACAAACACCAGTCACAACCAAAGTGACACATAGCTCACAACACCAGTGTGCCACCCAACAACAGCCCCTAAGGCAAGACAACATACCCAACACTTTAGTCATAGGTGACTCTATAGTCAGGCACACTGACCAGGCTGAACAAGGAGAAAATTGCTGTCAGCTGCCTGTCGGGTGCCATGATCTGCCACATAACGCATGCACTCAAGTCACTCCACAAGAAGTACAAATATGATTCTGTCATTGTCCATGTTGGAGTGAATGACTTGAGACATACCTCCCTGGACTACATGAAAAGAGATCTGGAAGAGCTCTCAGATCATGTGGCCCAGGCAGGTATGACCCTAGAAGCAGTATCCTGCCTTCGCCCAGAATGATACCACTGTATAAGGATGAAATGATTGACTTCAACAATTGGTTAAGTTTCGGGTGTCATTCAAAGGGGATCCAGTATCTGTCTGCCTAGGACGACATGATCGACAGACCATGATGCTTTGCCAGAGATGGTCTGCACCTGTCGACCCTGAGATTCAGGTTACTGGATAAGGCTTTTGCCACCCCTAGAGTGCCTTTTTTAGGCAAAGCTCAAAGGACAAAACCACCACCATAACAGATATAAGCATGCAAAATCTGAAGGTAATGCTACTCAATGCTAGAAGTCTAAACCTCAAAATGCACTCTCTTGAGGCACTCCTAAAAATGGAGAACATCGATATCTGTGCAGTAACTGAGACCTGGTTCAAGGCTCCAAAGAGCACCCCTGCAATACCAGGCTACCACTCTTGCCACACTTTTTGGCCACCAAACCAGGACCGAAGCACCAAAGGTGGAGGAGTGTCCATATTCACCAAGGATATTCACACCTCCAGGCTAGTTGCCCAACACAATGCATCTGAAATCCTACATGTGCAACTAACACTAGGTAAGACTGCAATCCAAATTGTAGCTTGCTACAGATCCCCTATCACACCACACCTTTCTAAACATACTAGAAAATATTAAGATACAATCAAACACCCTAATACTGTGTGATTTCAACTACCCTGCCAATAATTGTAAAAACTACTCTGGTACCAACACCTTTGCCCAATGGTTCTTGGAATTCATAAATTCCAACACCCTGGACCAACTAATCCATAGTCCCACCAGGGGCTCAAATATCCTAGACCTGGTTATCGTCAACATGGGAGATCGATGCTCCACACCAGTAGTCACCCCCTCGTTGGTCATGTCTGACCATATGCTAATCACCCTTGATGCCCAGATCCCACCCCCACCCGCCAGTAGGGAAACCTCCATAAAAAACTTCTCCACAGCCAACTTCATGCTACTCAACTCAGAAGTAACAAACTTCATGAAACCCATGCATACGGCAACTGAAAGTTTGACTGCTGAATCCTACACTAAGACACTGTGGAGCACATCCACTCGTGCATGAATCATGTCATTCCAAACAGAACCAAGATGGTCTCCTCCAAAAAAAGGAACCCAATCTAGTGGTCCTCTGCCATAAACAAACTATACAACTACAACAGAAGGAAAAAAACTGTTGCAGAAAAGAGGAAAATCCCAGGATGCAAAAAAATCCTTTACCAGCCTCAGTAAGAAGCTGAGATCCCTCATAAAATCCTCCAAAGCTAGTTATGAAAATAAAATTGCCAAAGGTTCCAAGGACAACCACAAGACATTCTGCAGTTATGTCAAGAATCAAAATTGCAATGCTCAGATCTGCTTTGAGCTACAACAGAATGGCATCAAATATACTGATCCCAAGGATATTGCCAATATCCTGGCAGATCAATTCAGTGCCAACTTCACCCCTCTCTCACCCTCTAAAGGGCCCATCTCAGTATCAAAAGATTGCCAGATTCTGGTAATCACAGCCAAACAGGTAAAAAAATGCACTCTCCAAAGCTAAGAGTACAGTATCCATGGGACCAGACGACATCCTGGGCTGTGTACTACATGAACTACAAAATGAACTGGCACCCCACCTAAGTGTCATGTTTAATCATAGCCTCACCTCAGGCTTCATGCCCAATGAGTGGCGCACAGCTAAAGTTATCTCACTTCACAAGGGGGGATCCACCTTGGATCCCAGGAACTATTGTCTCATCAGTCTGACGAGCCTGATCTGCAAAGCCATGGAACGCATTACCATGGAACTTATAAACAAAGACAGTGGCAATCTTCAAACACTGGACTCCACCCAGTTTGGCTTTGTAAAGGGCCAATCTTGTCTCCTCAACCTGACTGACTGCTTTGAATCAGTCTTCAGAGCCATGGACGAGGGTAAGGAGGTCCACACAGCCTATCTGGACTTCGCCAAGGCCTTCAACACTATCCCCCACTCTGGAATCATAGATAAACTTACTAAGCTGGGCATTAATCCCTATGTCACTTGATGGGTTGCCAACTGACAGAACCCACACTGTAGAAGTAGCCGACTCAAAATCCAGCTCCAGACAAATGACAAACGGAGTACCTCAGGGTTCAGTCCTGGGACTGCTCTTGTTTGGCATCTACTTCTCTGAAGTACAGGCCAGCACTAAGGGACTCTGGCTAACAAACTTCGCAGATGACTGCAAACTGGGAGCCATTATTGAATTCCCAAATGATGTGGCTATTCTACAAAAGGGCCTTACAGAAACAGATGCTTGGTGCCGGAGCCATGGGCTCAAGTTCAATGCCAAGAAATGTATAGTTATTCCCTTTGGGAAAATCAAAGTACCCATGAATTACCACATAAGTGGCAGTACACTAAACACCGAAAGTGTGATAAGGGACTTAGGGACACAGGTGGTCTCACCTTCGATAACCACATAACCACAACAGTCAGGAAATCCTTCTATGTGGCACACCTCAACACTAAGGGCTTTTTGTTCAGAAAAAAGGAGGTCATTGTCCCACTGCACTCATCCCTCATTAGACCCATTATAGAGTACAACACCCCATTTGGTACTCAGAGGCGATCTCTGCTTAACATACAAGGCTATGTCAAACCCAGTGCTGTTGGACATGCTACACTTAAACAAATCTCAATCCCTCAGAGCCATACGCTCCAGGGATCTAAACCTGGTTATCACAATGAACAAAACATGCTGGAGGGATAGGTTCCTGACCCAGAGACTCCCCATACTCTGGAATAGACTGCCTATACATGTCAAGCTGAGCGCTTCTTTGGCCCTCTTTAAAAGGAAACTTGACAACTGGTTGGGAGATAGGAAATTCACCCCGGGGATCACGTCAGTCACCCTGCTAGACAGGGGACCAGGGAAGTAAATATTCTGGGAAGAAATAGCCAGGTACATGCTATGGCTAGGCTTGTATAGGCCCTAGGGCTGATAGCCTAGTACCAACCTATGAACCTATGCACCTATGAAGTGTGAAGGTTAGAAAAGTTTGTCATTTGTTAGGTGACTTTTCAATTCATTTTGAAGAGTTCATCCTTTAAGTCTGAGATGCTTTCTGTAGATTAGGTTGAAATTCATATAATGTGTCAGGAAGAGGACTTTACTATTTGTAGTTCATATGGCAATTGTTATAGGGCATTGTACCTTTTCACATTTATAATTTTAAGATTGTGTTTAATTAGTAAAACTTCGCCAGCTGTTGTAATACTTAATACCGGAAAGCCATCTGCTTATACACTGTTATAGTGTAAAATAAAAGCAGATGTGATAACCACAGCTGAGATGCTCACATCACAGGGCAGTATAAACTTTGGTGCTCTTTAAGGGAGCATGATGATACTTCACATTTCCCATGCATACTTCACAACGAGGGCATTGCTTGCTACTGCATATCTCAAGGTGGCCGAACAACTGTCAGAGAATGTCCTTATTCACTATCATGTGAGAGGGTTAGTTTAGTCAAAATATTAAACAAATAATTTTTGTACTTTTCTTAAAGGGCTGCTATAGTTGTTACAGTGAGTAGTTTGGGATTATTTGAACTGTTTGAAGGACATTATTGTGTTTGTAGATATGGGTTGTAAGATAAGTTGTTACATTTCTGATTTTTAAAATTAGGAGTCACAGATGGGAACAGAGATCCTCAGTATCAAGCACAGCCACTTTACTGACAGAAGCTCCTTTGATGTTGATGTTACCACCTACTTAAAGGGCCACACATTAGTATGTAAGCACTAATATGTACAATCACGTTTTTGCAAATGCACCTGCAATGCATATACCATTTGTTGTTTTAATGTACACTTACAGATTTGCAAACACAATTGAAGTGCATATATCAATTGTTGTTTTAATGTACACTGACCTATTCACAAACACAATTACAGTGCATATACCAATTGTTGTTTTAATGTACTATGACCATCCACCACTAGCCCAGTAATCAAACAGCCTCAATCCTCACCACTGGCACCTGTGGGGGGATGTTTAGTGGGAGGATAACAGGTACACACACAGTATTTACAGATGCAGCTCTCTGCATCAAGTGCAATTTCCCTTAAGAGCACACAGAGACCACAGTCAGTCTGGGCTAGTTTCTCCCTCTTCCTCCAGATCCCCAGTAAGACTCCCCACTGGCACAGCTATAGAGTTGAGATCTCAGCTGAGTGACCAAGCCAAGACCTCCAGCACCCTCTCTGTCCAACCAGCGCTTTGTGTCCCTGCCCAAGTAGCTGACACACACACACACACACACACACACACACACACACACACACACACACACACACACACACATACACACACACTCTTTGAGGTTTGATTTACACACACACAAACACACACACACACACACACACACACACACACACACACACACACACACACGGAAGGCTGGCACAGGTTTAGACTATATGGTAATTACCACTGCCACCAGCCACTCCTTATCAGCTACTTTAGGGCCTTTAACAATGGGTTTCCAATCTTACTGTGTAATATTAATACTAATACAAATGGTAGCTTGACCAAGAGCAAGGCTATTAAGAGTGGCCCACACAGTGTCACAAAATAAATATGCAAGCACTCTCAAAACTTAAATAACTCTACAAAGATCAGCCACAATGAAATATTTAAATATATTTAATAATAAATAATAAAAAAACAAGACAATGCTAAACATATATTCACAGTGACATCAGAGTTCAGAATCACAGGAAATATTTAAAATAACATTGCAGTACAAGCTCACACAAATAAAGAACAACAAAAATCTAACCTAAGCTTCACTATATTCCTGACTATCTAAGAGAGTTACTGTACTCTAATAACTTACTCAGGGCAAGGCAGAAGATGTGGTGAATGGTTCTTCTTGTTGGCAGGTTCAAGACAGAATACAGAATGCTCTGTCTCACTAACAGACTTCTCAAAAAAATATCTAAAATATTACTGCTGGGATATCTTGTAGAATGACATCATTTTTTTATTTATTTATTATTTGTTAACTGGGAAATTCAAACTTGGAACAAGCCAATTTTCAGCGGAGGCCCAGAGAGAAACACTCCAGACACATGTCTTTGTAATGTGGGAGGAAACCCACATGAATGCTGAGAGGACATGAAGACTCTGCACAGAAGGCACCCCAGCTGAGAATCAACCAGAGACCCTCTTGCTGTGAGGTGACAACACTACCACTGCACCGCTGTGCCGACCATCATTTCTGGTCATTTGACTTCCAGTTCCCATGCAAACCCTCATTGCTGACAGCTGGCAGTATTTAGCATCTACCTGTAAAATACCCAGACAAGTGCTTTTGCTCAGATCTTTGACAGGTGCTGGAAGTCATAAAACAATTGCATTCCTTCATGCTTCCAAAGTAGCAATTAGTTCACCCCAAAGAAAATACAGAAAGCTTCCTAGTACAGACTTTGTGTCTCTGGCTACATAGAAGCTTCTTTATGGCCTAGCTTATAAAGTAATTTCATTTCATATATTTTCTAACGTTTGCTGGACTGAGGTTAACCCTCCAGTTTCCTCTGTTAACATACATTTAAAGAGTTACAATAGTGCATGTACATTTCTGTTCTCTCTAGCAGGGAATACTGTTGATGCATTTCAAACAAACACTTTACAAATACCTTTTTAACACAAACATCTGTACAAAGCAGTTTGACATACATATGACATGCAGTTCTAATGCATTTGTAACATGTGCATCCAATATAAATTAGTTTGATATTCACAAATTACATATAATTATTTACAAAATTCCAGCTAGCTGTGCTGGCAGTACTTCCTTTTGTCACATGTACATTGACCTATTCATAAACACAATTGCAGTGCATATGCCTATTGTTGTTTTAATGTATACTTACCTATTTACAAACACAACTGCAGTGCATATACCAATTGTTGTTTTAATGTATACTTGCTATTCACAAACACAACTGCAGTGCATATACCAATTGTTTTAATTTATACTGAGCTATTCACAAACACAATTTCAGTGCATACAGCACTTGTTGTTTTAATGTGCACTTATCTATTCACAAACTCAATTGCAGTACATATACTTATTGTGATTTAATGTGCACAAACACAATTGCAGTGTACATACCTATTGTTTTAATGTACACTGACTATTCACAAACACAATTGCAGTGCATACACCTATTATTATTTTAATGTGCACTGACCTTTTCACAAACACAACTGCAGTGCATATATCTATTGTTGTTTTAATGTGCACTGACCTATTCTTAAACACAATTGCAGTGCCTATACCTACTGTTGTTTTAATGTACACTGACCTATACACAAACACAATTGCAGTATATATACCAATTGTCATTTGTGCACTGGCAGGTTGCCAGTGAAACTGCATTTACCCACTGGCAATTGTACTGATGCACTAATGGCACTTAGAAATGTCATGTAAACATGAATATTGGAAAAATCTTAATGGTAACAACATTTTTTTTTTAATTTTGTCATCACTACTTATAAGTGGGCTACTGTCCCTTAACTCCTTTATTTTCCTTATGAAGTTGCTCAATGACGGTGAATGGGGGCAGTAGCCCTTCTTAATAATGATGACAAAATTAATAAACATAACCAGAAATACTTCTACTGCACCCCCCTTTATAGGTGACGATGACAACATTATCAAATCTGAACAGAACTGTTACTGTTACGGTAACTACTAGGTTTATGTGGTCATGTTAATAAGGATAATTTATTATGCAGTAATACAAAATGATGAAAAGACAAGATTGTGAAAATGAGTAACAGTTGCACTTATTTCCAGGAACAGCAAAGGTCACTTTCACAAACATAAGTCATCTTTTTTCCTTATGTACTCATGTACAGCTGAGAGACATACACATACATATGTATATACTAAAAAAGTATTTCGGGTATATAGCTTAAAGGCTAATGAACTTGCTACAGTGATATTTGCATGTAAATATGCACCATTCTTCCAGAGAATTCTAGTAGAATATAGACTTTGTTTTGGTTACACCACATTTTCTGTGTGTATATGTGTTACTTATTAAGCCTCCTAATCTAATGTGACAAGATGGTCAGGCATTGTAAAAGCTGTTTTTTTCCTCTAAGTGTAGTGTCATGACAATATGGCATATTCAGATTGCCAGGATTGTTTCAGTCATAACCTTAAACAACTAACAGGTTAAAGTAACTCAACCTTTAAAATGCTTATCGTCCAATAGGTTATTTGCTCCATTAAGACATTCATTGGTATACAGTGCTAATGGCATTGAAAACAGCTACCTTCTGCAGTACCAACGAGCTCTGCTCACTAATACATTAGTGCTGGCTTGACAACCTGCTCATTAAAATTAAAATAAGTAACAGCTCATTTGCTGAATGAAAAACATGGGACTGCTTATCTATGAAATGTAATTAGAAGTCAGTTCAAACGAGATGGATTCTAAAATTCTTCCATCTTTTGTCCTTAACTCTATTAATGAGCTAGCAGTAAAAAATGTGCTCATTACTAATGTAAAAACTCTGTACAGCTGTTGGCAATGAAAAAAGTATGCTCTAATGAAACTGAAAACACACAAACACAAATGAAAAACAGCTGTTTATGGAAGAATATAAATATGATTCAATACAAAAGCACATGACTAATCCCAGTAGGGTTAGCTGTTGCATAAATGAATATCAAAGTTTTCCATTACAGTGAAATAACAAGTCGGGTAAAAAAAAAATAAGTTTAAACAGTCTCAGACTTTCTCTACTGGGTCTTTTTAAAAGGGCAAAAATAAGACCAGACATTTAACTCCTGAATAGCAAACCTCCTGTGACACTTTCCATGACTTCATTACTCACAGTATCAAGGGGGAGTTGGAAAAAGTATGTAAATGTCAGTCCTTCTATTATGAGGCCTAGCTAGACAGGTGCAGAAATTAGAAGTCAGCAGTTATTTATGAAAACAGATGCGTAGTATCACACAGTATTAAATGCTATGTTACAGGATCTATATTTATAGTAATAGATGCTGTTACTGACAAAGAAAGATGCTTGAAATAAGACTGACATATACAAGTTCCAAGCCTGTAACTTTGAGATTACAGTATTCATGTGGTACTTTAATACAATGAGAGGTGAGCATCAGTCACTAAGCTGCTGCTTCCTCAGAAAGGTTTCATTTATTCTGAGTTACTGGTATGTGAATTAAACGGGTCTATATTATAAGCACGAATGTTTACTTACCTGAATACCTAAACGCCGACACATATTCCATGAACCACAAATACACCGAACGCCCTAAACCGCGAAATTTAAAAACTCGAAATGTCATAGTTGTCCCATCCCACCACCCGCTATATACTACCTACACAAACTAAATAAACCACATGCATACACTAACCAAAACCCTACTTCTAACCATAAACTAAACCCTACTTCTAACCCTGAACTAAATCTTGCATATACCACCATGTATGCACTTAACCTAACTCACACCCTAACTCTATGGTCCGTAACTATCGCACACGTACCTTAAAAAGCTATACTCAAACAAACTATATAATCCATACACTTAATAAAACCCTGCTTCTAACCTACACTAAATCTAACAAACATTACCATCTATGCACTTACCTTAACCTGCACCCTAACCCTAAGGTCCGTAACTATTGCACACTTACCTTACGGAGATATACTGCAGAAGGGCAATCCATGATGATTCGACATTTCGATTTCGCGCTTCTGAATGATTGATGTTTTCGCGGTTCGATGAAGACGTGTCGGCGTTTAGGTATTTGGGTAAGTCAATGTTTGTTCTTTTAATATAGACCCGAATTAAACTACAGGAATCACTTTTTGTCATGGCCTAGTACTGAGTGACAGTAAATAAAGGAGAAGAGCATACTAAACAAAGCATATATAAATTAATGAAAATTTTAAGCATAATATAGGCACACTAATATAACTTACTGTCCAGTGAATATGCTTATGATTTTCTTGAAATTAAATGCCTAGTCTATTTTCCTATACTGAATTATTTGCAAGTCTGATAGCAATGTCTGCAGTGTATTTGTAAAACATTTATTACTTCTGTAAAATATTTGTTAATAATTTGTAAAGCTGGTATGTCTGGGTCTATGTTAAATAATCGAACACTTAAAAAAACGAACAATAATTTATCAAACCCATATAAGCGAAAGCTTACAGTCTCGCACACTTAGAACAGTGATTTTTTCCAAAGGAAAGAAAAAAAATCTCTGTTCCACAAAACAAAACAAAAAAATTTAAAACATTACATAAAGTGGGGGGGTGCACTGCAGTCATAAAAATGACAAAGTAACGGAAGCGGCCAAGCGATTTCTTTACTAGGGAAAGAATTGCTTATATGCCATTTCACTATTTTGCCTTTTCTTGCTTTCAAGTTCAGTCAAGACACATTCGAAATAATGCATCATCGATCATTTAATAGGAACTCAGTATGTCTACCAACAAAACATATTCTAAAACTACATATATAATCTTACCTGCAAACATATGAAGTGTCTGATGACTGACTTGCAGTCTGCTAGATCTGCTCAGATTTTAGCAAGGACCATATGACAATTTTCACTCTTGAGTCTTTTTTTTATCTTTATCTTCTAAAACCCTGCAGTGTTTTACTCTATACCATACTCTGCAGAAATTCATTCCATCTGTTTACCACTCTCTCAGTGAAGCAGCATTTTCTTACATCAAAACCATATTTGACCATTCAATCTGTAATTATACCATTCTTCACCCTGTCCTTTTTATTTTAGCTTAGTACTGTGATACTGTTATTTTTTAGCATTTGTTCCCCATTTTCTTGTGTCTTTCAAAGACACATATCCAAAATACTCAACCTACATATATAGCATTTCTTAACCAATCTTGTTGCTTTTATGTGAATTCTGTCCAATAGATATGTATATTTTTCTATACTGGTGTTGGAATGTTCAGAACTGCAAACAATACTCCAAGCTATGGGCTTAGTAGAGACTTCTATTTCAAGAACAGTGTCTCCCTTTCCTTTGAATCTGTCCTCTAAATGTAGTCCAGCATCTCTTTGACCTTGACCTCTGCTGTTTCACTCCAGTTAGCTACCATTTAAATCCCAAGGACCTTTTCTTTTGAGGATTAGTCCCAAACATCTCTAATTGCCTTCTGAGATATTATTTTTTAGTTGAAGAACACTATAATTTTTATTTTGTATTAAGCTCTAGTTGCCACCTTTCCACTCAAGCCTCTAATGTACTAAGGTACTCCTTTAAACTTTAACAATCCACCACAGGTGAACAGCAATTCACAAAATGTTTAACCTCTGATGAAGTTCAAATAAACTGAGCAAAAGCACTTAGCAGCTTACACATGGTGTTTCGTTTATCATTTGGAAGAAATGTTTACAACCTTAACCTCAACAAGCTGGGTTAATAGCATCTTACTGACCACTTTCTTCCTGCAGTTGCAGTTTGTTGTTACTCCTTTAAACTTCACCACCTCACTGTCTACTGAAGCCCTAATTCTAATATTGCCCAGAAAGACTCTGTTCCTGTTCTTAAATCCCAACCTTCCTGACAAGTTAGAGACCATGTATGCTCAGAATGATCCTTGTGACAATCAACTGTTAACTGTTTTCTTACTTAAAAGTAGCCTCCTTACCAACAACTGCTGCTTGTAATGTAATCCTTTGCAACCACTTCCCTACATATCTTTTTAATTCAATTAAAACTAACCATGTATAAAATAACAATGGCAGGTCAAGTCAAGCCACAGGAGATTAGAAGATTCATTCAGGTTTCTTGAGGAAGATGGATTGTGTGAGAGAAGACATGCGACAGTCAGGCATGAGTGTTAAAGAAGGCAGGGAAGTGGCATTGGATAGAGTGAGATGGTGACAGTTGACATGACACCCCGACCCCATGTAGAAAACAGGAAAAAGGGGGGTCAGTGATGATTCTGGCATCCTGAATTGAACTTTGACTTCAACATAATCAAAAGATGTAGAAATATACATACTATGAATAAGTGCATTCAAGTTTGCATTAACATTCTTGGCTTGTTTTTTTAAAAGCTGCCTCAGTCCAACTGTCTGCAAGAATAGCTGAGGAATATGAAAGGTGGGAGGAGAAATTAATTAGAAAGAGGTGGTTAGAGGAAAATATCTGAAACGCCAGGGAAGGAATATAAAATACTGTGACATTTTGGAGGGAAGAGTGGAGGAGCTCATATTTAGAGTAATATCTGGGGTGGAGGATGTAATGGAAGTCTTAGCAATAACCCTGGGTTAGTAGAAAAAAACAAATCTGCTTTTCACTCTTGAAATGAAAGTGAATTTATTTGGATCTGGGAGAATAAGTCTTTTTTTTTGTTTTGAACACAAGGCCTGTTCGATTTTAATATGGGGAGTAAAGGATGCATATATATTTATATGCACCTGAAATCAACAAATATGCTTAGTTTAAAAATGCAGATACCTTCTTTGCATTTGAAGAGAGACTTACTTAAGAACAGAATTATGATATGTGATGAGAAGCCCCATGGAGGTATGGATTTAGTCTAAAAATAATCAGTTGGTCAGTATGTAAAAGTTTGCATGTAAACTTCACAATGGATACAATGCTTTTAGAAAAGAAGATAAAAGTTATTTTCTTCTTCTTTGCATCTAAAACTATTCAATTAAATTATTCATGCCAAATCAGACTTTGACACTGTAAAAAAATGTTTAATATTTTTTTAATAACATGTTTACTGGTGGGAACAATAATTAAGTTATTTTAGGACTTTTTAAACTATGTGCAAATTATTGTTATATCATATTTATTTATATATAAACATATTTATGTGAATTTTATTTGTACTAGGAAGATGTGATGGGGATTTTTATGTGGTCATAGTTTTACACAAATGCAAGTGTAAATGTTGTTTGTATAGGTAAAAACACCTTTAATTGTGCTTATTCCTATGTATATAGTTTGAGCTGCTCTGATTAGACAATACTGTATGATGTCACATTTAAATTCATTATATAACACCTGTTAAATTCAGTTGCTTTATCTGATGAAGTCTACATGTATAACTGGACAAAAGTGCTTATCATTTCACTTTGAGTATCAAATAAATTGCTTTTAACTTTCTCGTGGTGTCCAGTGTCTGTCCTATTGCCAGTAATTATATTGGAGTTATGGAAATGTGTTTAGGCTACCCGAGCTGTTCATGGATGAGTGCAGCTGAGATGTGATTCATAGAGGCCATTTATACAAATGGACAATGACATCTGCTTATGAAAATGTGCAAATAATGAGATGGAAATGAGGAATGATGTAAATCTTCAAATGCTAATGAAGTAGATTTTGCACCATTTATGATTCACAGTCAAATTTTCCTGCTTTTCCATGCCAGTTGCAGATGTGGTATATAAAGAGAAGCCTTACCAAATCTATAAGAGTTGCAGCTGGCAAAAATTCTGTCACTTGCTGCTAGCTTTGTTATTTCCAGGTGTTGGTTGCTTTTCTTGACTGGGTCAAAACCACTTGCAATGGCACTCACCCACCAAGAAGGGGAAAATATATGTGGAAGATAACTCATAACTTTGACAATCAGGAATTCCTTGATAGGTTCAGCACGAACAAGGATATTATTAGGGTCTAGGTGGGTATGTTTGACCCCCCCCCCATGGGTGCTGGAGGAATGTGTGTACTTTCTATCTCTGTAGCCACCAAGGAATGTATAGCCCTCACTATATTTGCTATGGAGACCTTTCAGAGACAGATTGGGAACATGTTGGGAATCTCACAGACTTCTGCCTCAAGGATACTGCATCGGTTCCTGAATGTACTATTGGCATATGTGGATCAGCATATCAATTTCCCAGAGTTACCTCAGGACGAACTCAGGACAAAGAGTGCCTTTTATGGGTTGGCACATTTCCCTGAGGTGCTTGGTATGATAGATTGCACTCATTGCAATTAGGGCCCCTTCTGGTCCACAGGATAAGTGGTACTGCAATAGGAAGGGCTATCATCCCATCAATTGCATGGCATTGTGTGATACATGGAGGTGAATCATCAATATTTTTGCCCAGTATCCCGGCACTGCACATGATTCCCATATCTGGCACACTAACTTACCCTACCACCTCTCCCTGCATGGTAGGATGCCTAGTGGCTATCTTGTTGGTGAGTAGAAAAATATTTTTTATTTTATATTATATTTAAGTAGTTATTCATGTTAAAATGTATTTCTAAATACTGTTTTTTGTCTCCTCCCATTTTCTATTTTTTTTTCAGGTGACACTGGATATCCACTGGAATCATTGCTCATGGCATTAGTGAGAAATCCAAGTGGATCTATAGAGGAGATGTATTACACATTCCTGTCCCAGATCTGCATTATCATTGAGAAGGTCTTTGACCTCCTGACATTCTTTTTCAGGTGCCCGGATGAGTCTGGGGGTGCCCTCTGGTATGACCCAGCTACTGCATGCAGGATATTTACTGCATGTTGCATTCTGCATAATATGATCATGCACTGGTCTGGTCTTGAAGTAACCCATGTTGTCACTGCAGCTCCCAGTTCCAGCCTCATTATGACTAATGATGATTATCCAGCAACAGTAGCAAGGGATCCCATGTGGCAGCGCCGTGCATGGTATGTGGCTACACAGTTAAAGAGATGGTGCCTATTCTAGAACAATAGACCATGACATTCAGCTTAGTTTTTCCTTTAGTGTAGAAAAACACATACAGTAAAATTGGTGTGTACAGTGATATCTGTCGGCTATGCTGTTTTGTACATGTTCTGCTGTTCATCTGACATTCGCTCTCATCTTAAAATATGTTTTATTATCTTTCAGAAAAGTTGCTTATATTATTGTTACTTAAAGTCATGCAAGAGTGCTCACTGACTCCTGTTCAATGATGTCATAAGGCATATAAAAAAAACAATCACATTTTTGTCTTCTTTGATGAATAAGTTCTTCTGTACTGTTAATTGCATTGCAAATTCAATGAAATTTGTATTATTCTGCTTTTATAGTATGGCATCTCTTTTTAGATTATTCTCTGTACTCTACATCAGATTCATTTTATGTTGTCATACACAATAATTTCTAACTTCAGAAACATAAAAACTATCATCATTTGTGCAGTGTGGAGGGTGGAGTGGCAGCAGTGTAAATTTACATGCCAGGATACTCATCTTAATCTGTCATTCACTTATTATATATTTCTCCTGAAAGTTTGTGCATTACTACTTTTAAATGTCTCATCATCCCCTTTGGGAAAAACTCAGTTCCCACTAATTACCACATTGATGGGAGCCCATTGAATACTGAAGGCATTATAACAGATCTGGGGACATGGGTTGACAGCAACCTCTCCTTCGACCACCACATTATCACTGTTGTCAGAAAGGCCTTCTGTGGCACATCACATTAACAAGGGTTTTGCATCCAGGAAGAAAGAGGTCATCATCTCTCTCTACTCTTCCCTTATTAAACCAGTCATTGAGTATAATGCCCCATTTGACATGTACCTCACTAGACATCTGCAACAGCTGGAGAGGCCACAAAAGTACCTCACAAAGAAGATCCTATGCCTTAAACACATGTCCTACATGGACAGACTCAAAAAGCTCCAGCTATTCTCTGTCTCATATTGTCTACTAAGAGATGTCTGACCCAACTCTGTTAGAAATGCTACATCTAAAAAAATCCCAATCCCTTAACACCACATGATCCAGAAACCTCAACCTCATTACAACAATCAACAGAACATGCTGGAGGGGCAGGTTCATAACCCAGAGACTGCCCATGCTCTGGAATAGACTTCCCATACATGTCAAGCAAAGCATCTCACTGGCCCTCTTCAACAGAAATCTTAATGAATGGATGGGAAATAGAAAGTTCACCCTGGGGATCCCTCCAGTGGCTCTACTCAATCCAGGCACTGGGAACTAACGTTGGGCGGCACAATGCCAGGGCAAGTCTATGGGCTAGGCTTGTAAAGGCTCCAAGGCAATTAGCTCAGTACACACCTTTGAACCAATGAACCTATGTTGTAGGTAACTGCCACCTGTAGGAACTGGACTCCACGTAGCACTGATTTTTTTCTACCTTTCAATGATGGTGTACATCTAGTTTTACAGGGATGAAATGCAAATATTTGCAAATTTGATTTTCACCCTCACCTCCTATTCCAGCTAAACATACAGCTGTGTCTTTGAAGCTGATTCATAGTAGTTCAAGATTAATTGAGCCATATGGATCTCCTATAGATAGACCCTTATTTTGTGTTTTTTGCTGTCTCCGCCTGAAGCATGGCAGAGGAACATATAAGACTGAGTACTGGAGGTAACCACCAGATGATTTATGAAACAAGAACTTCTCTAACTGAGTTGCTAAGGGTAATGGACAATTCCCTTCTGGATAATATAACAGCAAGTACTGCTCATGAGCATATGATAAATACTGAGGATATGAGGCAATACATAATGCTACTACATGGTTAGAAAATTACTTTTTTCACTTAAAAAGACTGCAGTACCAGAGATTACATTTTGAAGCATGTGGCAGGATGCATATAATACCACAGGGGTTGCATGTACTAGACATGCCGACCTATGGTGACTCTCATCCTGACCTGCTGGCCAAATGGCAGCAGATAAACCTTGAGACAAGCCATGCTTATATGAGGCTGCTTGTAGATGATTTTACACCTATAGAAGAGCAATTGGGTGTAGAAATACAGCAGCAATATGACACTATTCAACAGATTTTAAGCTCAGAGGGAGCGGAGATTCATATCAGGAATGTTATGGAGCATGTTAGGCTTTATGAACATAAACTAATACAACAGAAGAGAGCAAAGACACATCATGAATGTCAGGACTTTGAGAAGGGGCAAGTCTTTGCATGCCCTAAATCTAGACTAGCTCAGCCTAATAATGCTTTAAATACTGACAATCTTGTAAGGAAAGGACAGAGAGGTACACGGGTTACCTCTGTGGAAAATATTAACATTCATTTGAATACTGTGAATGATGAAGTAAACCCACAACTCATGACTAACAAGGAGCCTGTTTTAAGCTCACCAGTGAATGAGGGACCATCGTTGTACAATACACAAAATGGGGGGAGTGTTAGAAAAATGGAATGCCCATTGAGTGAACAGGGGGCGTCCTCAGAGTTGGTGGTGAGACCAAAAATTTCAATGTTGAATAAACCTTCTTTTTCACTGCACTTACCAATCAGAACAAAAAGAAAGCAGTCCTCAGAAAGCCCAGATCCTTGGAAGAGCAGGCGAGGGAACGAGCAACAAGACGTCAACATGATACAGAGAATGTGGAACCAGGTGAAACGGACTTGATATGGAATATTTCTAAGAGGCATTTAACTGACTGCGAATGCTCTGTACTGAACAGAGGACTTTCTTTTATTCCTGCCCAATCAGCTGATATAGCAGACGTCCTTAATGACTGTAAGTTATTTTTACATAATGTACAACTTAAAATGATGTTTGGGGCAAATGATACTGCTGACAGTAATGTCATTTTTAGAAAACCTAGCTTGTATTCACCTCAGAGTCACCCTTTGTTAGATATTTTTTACAAACTTTGTGAAAAAGAATTATATGCATATTTTACATGTGAGAATAGAACAAGGGGTTTTGAAAATTTAAACAAGGAAGAGAAGTTAGCATTGAAAGCACTTGAAAATGATATATCAGTTGTAATACAACCAGCAGATAAAGGGGGTCTAATAGTGATCATGGACAGGCCATATTTTTTCCAATGCATGAATGAAATGTTGCAAGATGAAAAGACTTATAATATTATAGATGTCAATGCGATAAATTAAATCAGAGACAACATGTTAAACATGTTAATGGAAAGTGTTAATAATGAAACTATAACCGACAATTTGTTCAGATATTTTATGGTAGATCAACCACTTATTCCATCCCTACAAGGACTACCTAAGATCCATAAAGATCCCTATACCTCACCATTTAGACCTATAGTAGCTGGTGAGGGATGGTTAACAGAGCCACTATCCATTTATGTGGACAAGCAATTAAAACCTGTGCTACAGCCTCAGGAGTACATTTTACAGGATAGTAAACAATTCTTACAGGAATTATATGACTTCGCCAAAGGTGATGTGAATGGTATGACAGGTAATGTGTTGCTAGTGACTATGGATGTGGTATCACTGTTCACAGCGATACCCAACAGAGATGGAATAAGAATGGTAAAAAGTTTTTTGACAAAAAAGGAGATGTGTTCTACTGGACAGATCGATGTATTATGTGACCTGCTAGGAATGATTTTAGAATGCAATGTATTTGTCTTTGATGAGAAATACTACACACAGGTATCTGGTGTGGCCTTGGTACTCCGTGTGCCAACAGTTACACCAATATGGTTGCAGCAGAGTGGGAATTGGCATGCATGCTACCACATCCTCTAGCAAGGTCATGTATACAGTTTTACAGATGCTTTGTAGATTACTTTTTCATTTTACGGAAAGGGAGTGAAACTTAGCTTAAGAATTTTGCAAATGACATTAACAACACCAATGAATTTTTAAAGTTCACCTTGAACTATTCAGACAGAAATATTGAATTTTTAGATGTTGAGATTAACACTGACACACTAGGGAGCTACAGTCTGATAAATTTAGGAAGACTTGTCAATGCGGCCTATGTCCATAGGACTAATATGCACCCCCCCCCACACACACACACATTTTCAATAAGTTTGTCAAGGGCCAAGCAATGAGATGCTCCAGATTGGCAGATAGAGATAGTCAGTATGAGAAGGAAATTATTAAACTAGAAAAAGATTTTGTCAACAGGGGTTATAACAAGGAACAGGTCAGGCAGGTCTGCCAAGCTACAAAATGTATGAGAAATGATAGAGCTAAACCCTATTTTTTGGCCCATAGGGCATCTGGTAACACTAGGACATTTGATAGTAAAATAAACATTCCCCTGTGTCTTACTTACACTAGGGATAGCAAAGTATTCCATGATATTTTTGTTAGGAATTGGCATATCCTTCAGTTAGATCATAAAGTGGCAGAGCTAGTGGGAAATAGACCATGGATGGTATATAAGAACATGAAGAACTTGAGGCGTAGGTTATGTTATCCGAAGATGGACTCACAGTTAGTTCCTATACCTAAGGATATGGGCACAGTTAAATGTGGTCAATGCAACTTTTGTGAAGATATCCAAGAAGGGACAGAGTTTATACACCCTGACACTGGTAGATCTTATGTATTAGAGATAGATGCCAACTGTAACTCTAGGAATTTGGTCTGCCTTGCCCGTTGTTGGACTTGTGCAACCTTCTATATCAGGAAAACAAATAGAAGGTTAAGGGAGAGAATACGGGACCACATGCATTGCTTGAGGAGGGGGCATGTATATAGTGCTGTAGCCAAACACATTTTGGAACTAGGCAATCAGCACCATTTTAAGTTCAGTGTCTTGGAGATTCTACATGAAAATATCAGGTTAGGGAACATTAATAACATCACTGAGGAACGAGAATTAAAATGGATAATAAAATTTAGTGCACATCTGGGGAAGGGACTCAAAGACCACCTAACTATTACATCAAAGATAAAAAAATAAAAGATTAAGGAAATAAGGTGAAAAAGTGTGGAATCCCATGTCTTAGTATTTTTATTATTAATGCATTTTTATTACCTGTATTTTCATTGCCTGTATTTTTAATGTCTATAACTTTAATATCTGTATTTTCTCTATGTAACTTGGCAATGAATGGGTTACTTGTTGCTCCTTAGAAATGACTAGTGATAGGCTGTTTTAAATCTATGGGAGGTTATAAGTATGAGTTTCATGGCTGTTTTTTTCATTAATGTCTGAGGAAGCAAGCTTACTGTTTGTGAAAGCGCTTACCTAATAAACATTTTTAAGAAAGACTGGATTTTGAACATTTGGAGACTCTGCTGTGAGCTGCTGGAAGTGGATTTTGCTGCTATTTACTTGGTTTGTTACAATACAGCAGCATTCTTCTGTGTGGATTTTTGATCCTTATTTTGAGAAAACTTGATGAGTGGATGGGAAATAGAAAGTTCACCCCGGGGATCACTCCAGTGGCTCTACTCAATACAGACACTGGGTACAATGCCAGGGCAATTCTATGGGCTAGGCTTGTAAAGGCTCCAGGGCCATTAGCCCAGTACACACCTTTGAACCAATTAACCTATGTTGTAGGTAACTGCCACCTGTAGGAACTGGACTCCATGTAGCACTGATTTTTTTTCTACCTTTCAATGATGGTGTACATCTAGTTTTACAGGGATGAAATGCAAATATTTGCAAACTTGGTTTTCGCCCTCACCTCCTATTCCAGTTAAACATACAGCTGTGTCTATGAAGCTGATTTATAGTAGTTCAAGATTAAATGAGCCATACGGATCTCCTATAGGTAGACTAGGGGATGGTGCAAGTGATTATGAAAGAGGCTAACATGAAAACTGTAGGGTGAGTTGGTTGATGTCATGACCTACTTGATGCAGGTTATCCTGCTGACATTGATCTGACAATGCTGAGTGACCATGATCATGACCTCAAATGTGAGGTTCTGCTAGGTGGAGATGAACACTGACATGGCCTGCATGAAATGTGTTGTGCTTGTTCACCTTGACTCCTTACTTTACTTTCCTGAGAAGAAACATTATTATAATGTGATCTCTCCTCATGTGTTCAGACAGTACCCCATCCTCTGTCCTTTGCAAGAGACTGCAGCTTGGCCCTGGTATGTCCATTGTAAGAATAGAGGTGGCCACAGATTTTTGGTGTGCCACCATACTGCAGATCAGTGAGATCACAGCATGTTCCCTACTCTGTAACATTTCCATGTAGTGCTAGAAATGCTCATTTTTTCCCTGGAGAATTCTGACCATTTTCTGCTGGCTTTTGCGGCAGTGTTCTGAGCTCTAACAATGTCATGACACATTTTCCTTTGAGCAACCACTGCTTTGCTTGTTTCCTGGGGTAACTGTAAGAAATTCCTACACCTGGCTCCCCATTGTAAAGGTGCCACTGTGGACATTGTTACCTCTGAATGCCTACCATCATGCTCAAAGTGTTTCTCTGGGTTTGGAGATAATAGTGTAGAGGTACAGGGGTGTTCCTCCTGTACATGCATGAGTGGCATGTCAGCTTGTGTTTGACTTTGGGCTGCGCTGTCACTTTTTGCAGAGTTATTAACATGTTGTGGAGTAAGAGATCCTACCATAAAATGGGGACTTCCAGCCACTTTCTTCAGGCTGCCTCATGAGTATAACTGTGTTATCATCATCAGCAACAGCAGCAGCAGCAATACCCATTCTGCACTGA
Organism: Protopterus annectens; assembly: GCF_019279795.1. Lineage (NCBI taxonomy): Eukaryota > Metazoa > Chordata > Ceratodontiformes > Protopteridae > Protopterus > Protopterus annectens. Next base: position 1,183,749,968 of record NC_056725.1, on the reverse strand, counting down.
TATCATCCATATTTATTGGTATAGCTGAATGGTTTGTTTCTGATGCTGACCCTGTAAAAAATATTGAAAACATTAATAATAATCAAATAGCATACAGTAATGTATGCTTACAAGGGGGTGAGTAGACACTTACCATGAACACTGCCTTCATTTCCATTCTGTGCTGATGTACAAGGTTCACCTAATAATAATTAATTAATGTGATACATTTAATTGCATCATCATGTCAAAATTCAGTTCTTAATAAAAATATATGTTATTGATTTTAAACCAACCTTCATGAGCAGATGAGTGTTACTGCTGCTGCAGGCATTGGTAAGATGGAGCAGTGCCCACACCACTTCTAATTAATCCTGTTCCATCATCCTCTGTATCAGAGTTATCCTCATGGATGGACAGAAGGTATTCATCATCTGGCATAAACGATTTGGAGGCCTTCCTCTGCAGTGTTTGGGAAATTGCATTCTGCCTGGCATTGCTTTTAGCACATACTACCATATCATTTGCCATTTTCTTGCACTGTGTCAGTGCTCAGTTTCTGCCACTCGCTGCATTAATGTCAACAATTACTTGATTCCAGGCCTTGTTCCTCTCATCTTGTCTGAGCTCCCCTTTACCAAAAAGAAGCTTCTCATATGTCCTAAGTGCTGCCATGAGAATGCAGTTTTCCTCATGGCTGAAGTTATTCTTTCCCTGCTTTAATCCATTATTTTCCACAACATGTGCAACAAGAGAGGGCCACAGTCAGAAAGTGTAATATTTCAATGTAATCAGCTTTTAAAGTACAAAACACTGGCCCAGTCTTCCTGCCACCCACATTAAATAGAAATATTACTTACCACAATCCATAGGTTCATAGGTGCATAGGTTGATACTAGGTTATCTGCCCTAGGGCATTTACAAGCCTAGCCAGAGTGTGTTTGACTTTCGCCACCCTTCTTAGATTAGTTGACTGTGCCTATGTATAGTAGGTCACAAAAGATAGCCCATTTATGGTTAGTTTACCGTGCCTCTGTCTAGCAGTGACACAGAAGAGATCCCAGGGGTAAATTTACGATCTCCCATCCAAACGTCAAGATTCTTCTTGAAGAGGGTCATTGAGGGGCTCTGTCTGACATGGATTGGGATTTTGTTCCAGAGTGAGGGGAGCCTCTGGGATATGAATCTGTCCCTCCAGCATGTTCTATTTATTTCTGTGCTGAGGTTTAAGTCACTGGAGCGTGTAGTTCTGATGGATTTGGATTGCTTGAGGTGGAGCATGTCCATTAATTCTGGGTTGGACATGGCTTTATACATCAGGCACAGATCGCCTCTGAGTAGGCGGTAAGCAACTGAGTAGAGCTGGAGTTTATTTAGCCTAACTGTGTAGGGCATCTGTTTGAGTCCCTTGATCCTCTTGGTGAGATACTTTTGGGGTCTTTCGAGTTGTAGCAGGTGTCGGGTAAGGTACATCCCAAATGGGGCATTGTATTCAATTATGGGCCTGATGAGTGATGAGTAGAGGGGCACAATGACCTCTCTTGATCTAGATGTGAACCCCTTCATGATATGGTGGGCTATATAGAATGTCTTTCTAACCACTTTGGCATTGTGATTGTCAAAGGAGAGATTGCAATCTACTTGGGTCCCCAAATCCCTAATTACTTCTTCTGTACTTAATGGATTACCACCTATGTGGTAATTTGTGGACACTTTGTTTTTTCCAAAGGGGATGACTATGCACTTTTTGGCATTTAGCTTTAGGCCATGGCTCTGGCACCAGTTATCCGTCTCTGTGAGACCTTTTTGGAGGATGCTTGTGTCAGCCGGTGAGTCGATTATGGCCCCCAGTTTGCAGTCATCTGCAAACTTTGTCAGCCATAGTCCTCCTGTGTTAGCCTGTACCTCAGAGAAATATATACCGAACAAAATTACATTTAGAAATCTCAATATATAATCATGTAAAATGCTTTCTAATTACTTTTTAATTGCTTTCCAAGTACCAATTAAATTCAGCATGTGACTCAGCTATTTAAGCACTGTTTTTCCAGTTTGCTTTGTTTGCTCTGACTTGAAAAAGCCTGGAATTGTCCAGGCGAAAGCGCTTGTCATCAAGTTGTTCTGTGAAGGATTCGTGTTGGTATTAAACCTGCTTGTTACCATTACCTCGCTGCAGTTGAATTATTGTCTCCACGGGTGTGTTCTGGATTTTTTTCTTAATAAGTTATACCTGAACAGTGTTATATGCACAGCATAGTGACATTCCACACACATTTCATACATTTATTTTTTTCTTGCATGACCGAGCATATTGGCACAGTATTGTACTAATTCATGCAGCTTATCCCACAGCAATACCACAATCAGTATCCTTCAACTATACTTTCATCAGTTCCACCAAAATCTGTCTTTAGCTCATACAACTCCTTCCATTAGAGCTTCTTTTCACTTTAGTTCCTACTGTTTGTATTAATTCTACGCGTTCACATTTCATTATAGTTTTCAGAAAGATCCTCATTCTGGTACCCTGTCAAACTTATTTGAGCATAAGTGGTCTGTTGTACACATATGGTGCTATCCAGTGAAAGGTTTCAGGTGCCCATACATTTTACTCCAGCAGAAGACAGATAATGCAAATAACTCTTCCCTCTGTCTACTAACTCTTAAAAATCAAAGCTCATTCCCAAGCTAAACAGTGGCGATTACATTCACAATGATTACATGGAGCTGGGCATTATATTTTCAATTCTTTGACAGCTCTGTGTGAACACAGATTCAAATCTAGAGTAAGGTCTAGTAAAAATCCTAACTTTGTATGCTAGTTGAGTTAATCATGTACAAGTTAGATACAGTACAATGTTTTAATCATGTACAAGTTAGATACAGTACAATGTTTTAATCATGTACAAGTTAGATACAGTACAATGTTTTAATCATGTACAAGTTAGATACAGTACAATGTTTTAATCATGTACAAGTTAGATACAGTACAATGTTTTAATCATGTACAAGTTAGATACAGTACAATGTTTTAATCATGTACAAGTTAGATATAGTACAATGTTTTAATCATGTACAAGTTAGATACAGTACAATGTTTTAATCATGTACAAGTTAGATACAGTACAATGTTTTAATCATGTACAAGTTAGATACAGTACAATGTTTTAATCATGTACAAGTTAGATATAGTACAATGTTTTGCACTTGCCTTTTAATGGAAGAAATGTGACTTTCATTTGTAAGGTCAAGTCACTGATGAATAATATATCCCCTTTCCTGTATTGATTTTCAGTGTTATTGTGGGTCACATTGGTTCTTAACTTGTTTTCATTCACTTATGCATGTTGGTATTCACAGCTTGTATTGCAAACTTAACATTAGTCCTGTTCAGTTGTTTCACAGTTTTACTTGTTTTTTGAAGTTTGTTATATTCAGGACTGTCTACATCTACTTGTCCATCTTCAGTTCTTGTTCCCAGTTTCTATCTTTGAACTGTACTGTTTAGTTTGTTCTTCTTCTGTTTCTTTCTCCTCACTGCTTTGCATTTTCATTTCAGTCATCATTCCTGTGACCAAGAGGAAATGCATTGTTATCCAGCCCCATGGTTAATGTTTCATCCACTTGGTTTTAATCCCTGATAGAGAATGAAAGGTCACGCTGATGCTCTACCTAAATTTGTGTGAAATTCATAAGCATGAAAGCTTTATTGCTGGACTTTTAAGGTGAATTGTTCTTTAAGTGCCAGCAGTTAAAACAAAAATATCATAGTATTGGTATTTTACAATGTGCATTGCTACAATGAGATGCATTACTTCTAAAACAGCTATCATGTTTGTTTCCCAACGTCTCTAAATTAAAATTATTATCCTAACTATATCTAAGTGAACTATAGCAGCCTGAAAATGCATAGTGAATTACCTGAGCAACAGAACACAATACAAATTGATTCAGTTGATGCAGAACAGAAAAGCTTCCTGGAAACTTGATCATAACCAATGTCCCTGTTATTAATAAAGCAACCGCACATTGTGTTCTCTCATTAGTGATGGGAATGAATCACAGTTTTGACTTCTCAAATACTTGACCAGAGGCTAAACCACACTAATTGTTTGATAATGTGTGGATGAGACATTTACTTGAAACACTAAAATTGTCAGATTTCTAGTTTTTATTGGTAAGTTAGTTTGTAAGGGTACAGCTCTATCATTTTACAGTGTCACCAGAAAGTCTGAAATATGCTTAACAGCGTTACTGCAGAAATGTGTTTATAGCTAGTGAAAAGATAGTAAAATAGTAAAGAAATCTTAAACTTCTGCCCAAACTATTGTATTTCCTTGTTTAACTCAAGCTGTGATTTTTTTATATTGGGGTCAGTATGAAATCATATGGTGATTTCTAAAAAAATAAAAAAGAATTAATAAAGAAAAATTGTAGTTTATAATCATCTAAACAACACATATTTCATTTGTGCAGACCTCTCATTTCTTCAAACAGTTTCTGTAACCAATAGACTTAGTTACTTGAATTATAGATGGGGTGAATTGAAAAAAGTAAATTTGAGGTGTATACAGGATGTACACCTCGTGATAAATATTTCCAATTTGGTGACAGCCCAGTAGTATAAAGATATGCAGCACCATCGTGGACTGCCTTTGTGGTCATGCTAAATGCTAATGAGACATATATTTAGCCAAATGATTTACAGAATTACTTGGCTACATAAAGTAACAGGGCTGCTCCCATTAATGAACATGGTCTAAAGGTTGTGATCCCCCGCTGTGGTAAAGCAAAGTGTTGGGGACTTCAGTGTGTGTGTGTGTGTGTGTGTGTGTGTGTGTGTGTGTGTGTGTGTGTGTGTGTGTGTGTGTGTGTGTGTGTGTGTGTGTGTGTGTGTGTGTGTGTGTGTGTGTGTGTGTGTGTGTGTGTGTGTGTGTGTGTGTGAGTGTGCATGCTTGTGTGTGTGCATGTATGTGCACGCATATGTGTGTGCCCACATGTATATGTGCTTGCACATGTGTGTGTGTGTGTGTGTGTGTGTGTGTGTGTGTGTGTGTGTGTGTGTGTGTGTGTGTGCATGCGCATCTGTGTGTGTGTGTGTGTGTGTGTGTGTGTGTGTGTGTGTGTGTGTGTGTGCGTGTGTGTTTATGTGTGTGAGTGTGGGTGTGCGTGTGTGTGCGCGTGTGTGTGTGTGTGTGTGTGTGTGTGTGTGTGTGTATCTATAGCTATATATATATATATATATATATATATATATATATGTGTGTGTGTGTGTGTGTGTGTGTGTGTGTGTGTGTGTGTGAGACAGAATGTGGAGGAGGGTGTCCACTGGACCGATACTGTGCATGACCTGCCAGTGTAAACTTCTCAGGAAAGAGCTGATTAGCACTAACAATAGTTAAAAGCAATTTAAACAGGCAAACTTGCTAACAATGAGCTGTTTTCTCATTGTGGCTAACATGTTTCTGAATCACAAACTCCTGCATCATCTAAACAGCCCCATTTTGCTTTAGCTCTTACCACCAGCACTTGGTTTCCTTCTGAATCCTCGAAATATTGTCGGTTCTCTGTTTTTCCAATTTCTATTAAACTGATTTTTTTATTCTGATCTGTGTACTTAACTGCTGGATAGCAGTTTTAAAAGTGCTCTTTTGAAATTGTTCAGTGATCAAAGAGAAGTGTATTTACATCCAAATACATAACACCTGAAAATGTATTCTTTGCTACAGATTTCAATCAACTAGCAAAAATCTAAATTTAGTCACATCTTTTGGTTGACTGGTGAGTAAATTGAACAACTGGTGACAAACTTTATATTACATTTGTTTATCAGTTTAATAAGAAGAATCAGAAATGATTTTAAAGCATTAGCTTTAAAAGACATTGGTCATTATTTATTTATTTAATTTATGCAAACTGCTTATTTTGTCTACTTTTCTTGTAGATTTTAGTGCCCTGTAATTTATAGACAGGGAGGAACCCATAAAACTAAAAGTACACTTAATATTAGTTTTTGTGCTTTATCAGCATGAGCTCTACATTTTATCTTACAGTTTTTTTTATAAAACGTTTGTACTATGAAAATATATTTATAAGGTATACTGCCCAACTTTTAAATTATTTTTCACTACTTCTCACATTTTAAGTCTCACTATAATCTTATGCTAATATACTACATTTGTCACTTTTTTACTTTTCACTAGGTAGATAACAAAACTGTGTAGGGTAAAACTTAAACCTGACATTACTGCTTTGCTTATTACAATAGAGGGCCTAGGAAGTACAATACCCTGACCTTAGAACCATTTAATATACTTTATTATACAATGACTGGCCATTAATACTCGAAAACGAGCATGCTGACTGGCCAGCCCAACCTGCATGCCCGTTGTAAATCCCAGCATATACCAGCAGAAAATGGTCTGGTCACCCGGACTTCTTTCGTTTGTATATTCCATAACTTTCATTTATTTTTTAAAAAAAATTTAAAAAAAAATCTGTAGTCCGGACTCCAGACATACCAGAGAGGCAGCATGGAGGAAATACAAAGAAAATCAGGTACGTTATTTAAAACTAAAGACATGTACCTGATTTTCTCTGCATTTCCTCCATTCTATCTCTCTCTTCTACATCTAAAGTAGCTGAAATTTTTTTTTTAATAAAAGAAGAAGAAAAAAAAAACGGAGCAAAGGAGACTTTCTTTTCTCCATTGCTTCCTTTTCAAAGCATTGATGTACTGGGTATGCGTGGGAACGTAAGTCCCAAATGCGTGTGCAGTCCATCAAAACAAGGCAGTAGCATACCACCAGCCATGGAATAACAGTATGGCGCCATTATTCAAAGACATTATTTAAGAAAAGTAAGTATTTTTTTCTTAAATAATGTCATTGTATAATAGCAATAACTGATTCCATGGTTGTGTTATACTGAAATTGACCCATGGTTGGCTTTATTTAATCATCGGGCTTCGCCCTCGTGATTAAACCGCACCAACTGTGGATAAATCTTCAATATACCACACCATGTGAAAAAGTTCTTAGTCAGCATGCAAAAACCAAAGCGACATTTGGTTGGCTAGCTAGTATAAATTGCATGTGTATTATTAAATTTGCCCTTGACTATAACACTGGTCAACAAATTTTTAACTTACACAATGAAAATAATCCTGTCTTGAACTTAAAAGCATGTTTTTCAACTTTTTGGCTACAAATGTTCCTTAAGTAATTGTAGATTTGTAAGTGTAAAAAACTGTATAGCCCTGTTTCATCTCCAGGAGCAGCTATCATTAGAACATATGGAATCACCCCCATTTCTGTTCTTTATTATTGCGTTATTTATTTTCTGTACTAATTCTTCTCCTTTTGCTAAGAAGATTAGGTTAGTTTATAAAGGTGTTTAACCACCACATGGACAATAAGGAGAAAATGGCAGGCAACAAATGTCAAAGGAGTAAGATTCACAAATTCAGCTCACTCTCTATAATGACTTGTAACAGTCGTTTTGGACATGGTTACATTTACCCAGCATGGGATTAGAAGCAGGACATGGGGATGTTTAGCTCTAGAGGTAAGTTCACTGCCTATATATTTATTTAATCAATTGATTGCATTTCTTGTGAAATATTTAAGAATACATTCACTCATTAATTCACTTATTCTCCAATGTGTGATTTTAAAAAACAAAAGTGCCATACTTTTAAGGTCTTAATATAGTAAACAAAACCCACAATAACACTGAATTATGTAAATGTATTATGTGAACAATATAGTATTTACAAGCAGCTGATGATATGGACTCATCAGCAGTATAACATCTATAAGCATATGTTAGGTAAAACAAATTTTATCTTGTGCCGTCTCATTTCTGTTGTGAAATTTTAGAGCCAAACGGACTTATTTTTTATTTTATTAAATAATTCAGTTTTATTACTCATCAAAGTTGTGGTGTTTGTCTATTCTTTAACAGTCTTAAGGGGAGCCAGAGACTACCACTTTGTCCAGTTTGTTATATATAATTAATTTACATTTGTAGACATGGATGATATGTGTTTGCAAGCACAATGTATTTTTATCTTTCATAAATCTCTAGATTTCATGTTTTACTACTATGTTTCTTCTTTAAATAATAATATTTTCTAAACTGGTAGGAAAATCTTCACTGTGCAGTTAGTGGTTGTCAAAATATTGATATTTAACCAACTTTCTAATGAAAAATATGATGTGAGCTCCTTGGGTACTGGAAGACCTAGGGGAGATGTGGGTGAGCAGTTTATGCAGAGGTCTCCATTAAAAGGAGGATGAGATGATTTCTGGGAGATAACTGTTCCCACATAAGTGAATACTTGCACATTAACAATGACCATAAAATTGGGGACGCAAGCTTAGGAATCCTATGATGAAAGTCCTCATGAGTGTGTAAGTGTGATCTTGTACATGTAAGGGGAGGACACTAAATCCCCTACAATGATGCAGTGCTTGTGTTGGCCAACTTAAATTGGGGTTAAGAACTAAAATAGAAACACCTCCATAGTCCATGTCATAAAGGAAGTAGAGGTACAAGAAGACAGTGTCACCAAGTTGTACCCTAGCTGAATAAACACTGACAACTCTGGTCTGGGGAGGGAGGCCAGATGTTTAAACCTTTGGCATAGATCAGGCATGGAGAAGGACACAAATTCCTCAACAGTAGACTGTGACAGTCAGGCATGAGTGTTGAAGAGTGTAGGAGAGTAGCATTGAATAGACAGAGATGACAACAGCTGACGTGACACCCTCATGGAAAAAGGGGTGGGTGATGAAGATGATTTTGAACTTCTGATGGCAGCAGAATAGCAGGGCCTTTATGTATTTAAAGACCAAAACAGCTGTATGGTGATTGAATAATAATAAAAAAGCAAACAAAGAGGAGTGGTGTAGAAAGGATCACACAAGATAACTGGAGCAATTGATCAGAAAGTAAGTAGCAGTGTATAATCACATTAAAGACTGGTATATGTTCAGACATATCTGAAAGGGTCAGTAGACACCTTCTTGTGACAAGGTAAGCAACTGAGTATTACTTACTGTGAGGATTTGAGAAAGGGCAGTCCTGAATGTGATGGAACATAAATGCTTTAGTTAAGATTGTGGAATAGATGCTTTTTGACTTGGCTACAAATTTGGAAGTTCTGGCCATTTTAGCTGTTTAAGAGATGTACAGTGATGTGTCCTGTGTGTGGCATCAGTGGCAAACTTGGCAATTTTGTTGTAACAAGATTCCAGTTTAGATCAGTTTTGTGAAGGATGGTTAGAATTGGGGAGGTATATTAGAGAGTTGACAAGAGCTGTGTGCGAGTGATAGTAGCTTTTGTGTTTCTTGTTAGAAATTGTTTCTGTATAGAAGACCTTGTTTCTTGTAGAACTTATTAATGGTTTGAGCTACATGAATATCAGTTTCAAGTTATTGTCAATTTCTATGCGTAGCAGTTTGGTGTGAGTTATTGGGGTAATAATAGTTTTATTTTTGGATAAGATATTGAAAGACAGGGAAGACAAGGGAGAATCTTGTTGGATATATGAGAAGGAGCTTTATTTTGCTAGGATTTAGAATGAGTTAGGAATTAGTAAGCCATGTTTCCACAGATAGAAAGGAATCTTGGGATATGGTGTGGAGGTCTTGTAGGGAGAAAGTTGTGCATATTAGAGTCATCTGCGTATTGTACCACTAAGGTGTTAAGTATGGAGGTATGGAGCTGGTTGGTGAAGAGCGAGAGAAAAGTAGAGGCCCAAGGATGGAGCCCTGTGGAACCCCTAAGGCAACTGGAAGAAGAGGGGAAAGGTGGGGTTGACATTGGACGGCTTGCTGTTTTCCTGATAGGTAGCTTCGGAATCAGGTGATAGATGAGCTACTAAGGTTTAGGGTGGAGAGAACATTGATGGGTTTATTGTGGTTTAGCGTATCAAAGGCTTTGGACAAGTCTAAAAATATGGCAGATAAAATTGTCCATTATTTCTAAAGTGGTTCACTGTGCTAGTAAAGGACATTAGGTCCTTTATATAAACATAAATGTTGTACCTGGAACTGGAAAATAAATGAGTAAGAACACAAATGAATGGCAGATCCTTGCATATTGTTACTTGCTAATGTACCTAAGTAGAAGGTGAGTGAGTTTCACAACAATGACATCAAAATGTGACAGCACTGACTTATGTCAATAGATGTGTGCTCTTTATCAACTAAAAGGCTTCATGCATCAAAGATACACACAATACAACACCTATAAGAAAGCAGTACAATTTTCAAAATAACATCACAAACATGTATATACTAAGCTCTCAGTCAGCCATGCACCCTGTGCATCAAAAAAAAAAACATACATATCCCCGAATCCCAAAGATAGAAACAAGGAAATAGCACAGTTAACATCATTTATGCAGGGTGTTGCTTGAGGGGGGGGGGGGCAGGAGGCCAAGTCTGATGCAAAATGCAGTGGGTGCATGTGAGTAAGAAAGACAGGTAGGCAGAAATGTAACTAATTATCAAATGTACAATGAGACAGAATTACCTGCAATCCTCTCAAATGACCCATGTATCTGTTTTGTGTGTGTGTGTGTTTATGTGTGTGTGTGTGTGTGTGTGTGTGTGTGTGTGTGTGTGTGTGTGTGTGTGTGTCTGCATGAGTATTCCAGGTAAAAAGTGTGCATGAGAGTCTGCAAGAACACAGCCAAGCTCTGTGCTAGTTCTGCATCCTGGCATGTCAGACAGGCATGAGCCATTCATGGTAGAGGTAAGAGTTCATCATCGCCATGCCTGACTGTAAGAAATGGCTGTGCCAGGAGTTGCACTGACAAGTCCATTCCCATGATCAGATGTGCTGGGGCTACCTGAATGTGACTGATGTCTGCTGGAAGAGCTCTCCTCACAACTACTGCACAGGACCACAACCCCATGACCTATCACATCTGTGTGTAGACACCTCAACCACTGATGGAGCAGTGGAAGCAATGCCACTACTGGAGCATGATCAGGCGTGGCCACATTGGCTAACAGCAGATGATGCTGCCTACATCCATATGGATGCTGCCCCTCCCAGCAGATGTTGCATCAAAGACAATGCTTGTTCCACTGTGTCATTCATCTGCTCTATTGAATCTGCCACATGGCAGATGCATGTAGAATAACATGCACGTTGTACCTTTAAGAAGCATTTCCAAGGACTGAACGTGCATATAAATAGTAAGCACATGCTAGCTCCAGTGCCATTTTGAGAAGTGCAGCCAGAGTGTGAACATGTATATGTATGTTAGCTAGTTTGTATATAAGTTAAAGTTACGTAGCCTCATTTCTTATGTTTGTATATGATAAAGCTGCTTGAACAAGAACCCATAATGTTTGTCTACTTCATCCTGACTAAATGAGTGATATGGTGTCAGAACAGGGATTCCAGAGACTGCTTTTCAGAGCCACGAGGTGCACAGTTAACAGTTAAGATGAACTAAGTGAAATGAATGCAAAAAAGGGCCAGAAATTAACTAAAGGTAATGAAAACTTGCACAAACGATTTATTTTATAAAAAAGATGAGACAGAGCATTACAAGGGCACAGAATGCATTCCTAAGCAAACAAAAAACACAGAAACATTTATTGCTCAAATGGGTAGCATAAAAAGTTTATTAATCAAACAAAATGAAATTAAGTTATTTGACAAAATGATTATCATAAAAGCATATAAAGGGCTCATAATCACCTTGGAATTGCAAAACGCGCATGTTTAAAGTAAAACGAGCATGTTTAGAGTTAAAACGAGCAAAAAAAGTATAATGGGCATAAAAAGAGATTACATGAGCAAAACAAAAAATAATAAAGGACAAGAAGGGCATATTAAGCATAAATAAAGCAAGGCGACTGCATGTTTTGGCAAATTACTGCATTGTCGCATAAGCTACTATTTCGGATTGGTTGAAGCTCTGAATAGCATGGCGAGTTGTTTGAAGTATCTCAAAGTGTATAAAAGTGTTTACAGTGAATGTTTATTACTGTACATAAAAAAACTAAAAAACTTCGTTCAGGATCAAACCAAGCGGTCAATTCCACCTATGCAATTTGCAGATTTTCTCGTATCATCTTTTCAGACCCAATAACTAAGCACAAAACTGCAAGCAAAGTATGTTCAGCACCAGATACAAGTCTATTCAGACTAACAAAGTCATCTGTAGGACTGTCCAAAGTATAAACGCTTCAAAACGAAATTAATGCTTAAAATTTGACATTTATTAAAAAATAGGCTAGCGCTTGCGCTGAATAGCTTTATCAAACCATGGTCTGAATAGACTTGTATCTGGTGCAGAGCATACTTTGCTTTCAGTTTTGTGCTTAGCTATTGGGTCTGAAAAGACAATACGAGAAAATCTGCAAATTGCATAGGTGGAATTGACTGCTTGGTTTGATCCTGAATGAAGTTTTTTAGTTTTCTTATGATCTACATTCTTCAGTTTTTCATCAGGATCATATCTTTTTTGTTTGTGGTAATATATATTATTTGGTTTATTACTGTGCATTTACTCTGGAGAATTTGTTGTGTGCAAAGTGCAACTATTTCGTAAAGTGCAGTCAAATCACAGCCATTTCAAAAAGTTTCTTGTGCTGAGTGTGTCTATTCACAAATGCTGTCATTATAGAGTGTTTCTTGCACTCTGCAGTTATTTAGCAAAGTATAGCCATTTTGGGGAAATTTCAGTGTGCCATATACTGTTTATTCACAAAGGGCAGTTACTTTAAAATGTTTCTTGCTCTGAGCTTCTTCTGCCCAGTTTATTCACATAGTGCACTTATTTGAAATGTTTCTTAAAATAATGATGTGACTTTTACAGTACAGTGATTTTAAGGGTATTACAGTATCCGAGAAACATATTTCACAAAGTTCAGTTATTCGTACGTGGCTTGTTGTGCTATTGGGCATAGTTGCAAGTACTGACATAAATGTCTGACATATATGTATATGTGTGCATGTTCATATAGTTACAACAGGACTTGGTTGCATTGTGTTTACTATAATTTGTTGGCATGGCAGTCTGATTTCAAAAACCATTACCACTTGTGTTTGATCAGAATATTGCAGAGAGCTGGAGAATATCTGAACAAGAATACAATATATTCATACAAGCAGCTTATTCTAACAAAGATGCATGCACTAGGGCATTCATTTTGCTAAACCTAGCTGGGTCAAAGGCTATTGAAAGAGAGTGTTCATTTATATATGCACCAGCAGTATATGAAGCTGAAGGGGGAAAATCATCATATTGCTGTACAGGCTGAATCAGGGGAAAACCCCAAGTGTCTGAAGCACAAATGTAGAGAAATGTGCAACCCCCAGACTAATGTACATTAAGGAGGCATTCCTTTTACACAAGAGATCAAAAGCCAGAAGAAACGTTTGCAGCTTATATTACTGATCTGAGGAACAAAGCCAAAATGTGTAAGTTTGGTGAATTAAAAGATGAGTTAGTAAATGACAGGCTTGTGTGTGGTATTAATAGTGCTCCAGTGAGAAAGATTTTGCTTCATGACAGTGATTTAATGCTGAGTAAAGCTACTGAGATTTGTCAAATCCATGAAGTTACAGAAAGCACACAAATATGCTTACAAGTAATGAGTGCAGTTTCAGCAGGATCCAGAGCAAATATAGACAGCATGCAGCATGTGGCTAACAGAAGCAGACCTAAGTAAATGGCAGCTGCCACCCCACGAGTTTTCCTGGGAGATCCTGTAGTTTTCTAACAAGTTCCAAGACTAGTTCAGTAAAGAGAGCATGCTCAGTCCAGTACAAGGGGTGAGTCAGCAAAACTCTAATCAATCTTTATTTTTAACTGTCACAATTGCGGTGCCAACCGTGAGTCTAAAAGAGAAAAATGCTTAGCATTTGGTCAGCACTGGTACAAGCATAACAAATTGAGCCATTTTCAAATTTTTGCAAATCAAGTAAGCCACACAATGTTATAAAGAAGGGTCATTTAAAAACACAAGTTGATCAAGTTGGACTGCAATCTACTTTCTATGTGGATAGAGTATCTGTAATGGGTGAAACGATTGATGCAGTACATTTATTGGCAAAGAATGAGATATTTTGCACTGTCCAGATCAATGATAAATCCACCAAGCTCAAAGTAGAAACTGGTTCTAAGTGTAATGTTATGTCAGCAGACACATTTGCTAAGGTGAGAGCTGGTGAACAACTAAATGTGGCCAGTTGTGTGAAACATGTTGCTTATGGAGGTGAAGAAATTCACACCGAAGGCTCAGTAGTGCTTTCATGTTATGTTGCCAGGAGCTGTTATAGCTTATTATTCTATGTATTTCAAAGACCTGTGCAATCATTATTGGGTCTCAGAGACAGTTTGAGAATTAATCTGATTTCTTTTACCAAAGAAGTTCACCAGATAAGCACATATCCCAATTCCGGCTTCACTAACAAATATTTTTTCAGAGTATGCTGATGTTTTCGATGACAACTTGGGCAAACTTCCAGCTGTGTATTCCATGAAGTTAGACTCCAAGGTCAGTCAAGTAGTCTGACCAACAAGAAGAGTTCTGATAGTTATGCAGAATAAAGTTAAAGCTCAACTGGATGAAATGGTGCAGCAAGGTGTAACTTGTCCATTTACAGAACCTACTGAATGGGTGTCGCCCATGGTAACCACTCACAAAAAAGGATCAGACAAAATATTGACCCAAGAGATTTGAGCAAAGCATTAAAGAGACTGCATCATCCTATGTGTACAGTCGAAAAGTTCACTGCTCTAATACTGAATGCCACTGTTTTTTTTCAGTTTTGGATGCAAAAAGTTAATTTTGGCAAGTGATGCTTGATTGCAAATCTTCATTACTGACTAAATTCAGTATCCCATTCGGAAGATATAGATTACTCAGGATGCCATTTGGAATAAATTCTGCAAGTGAAGTCTTTCAGTGTGCAATGGAGCAATTTTTTTCAGGTTATCCTTGTGCCATAATAGCAGATGATTTATTGATTGGAGGAAATGGTGAAGCAGAGCATGACAGAAACCTTAACAGAGTTCTAGACAGAGCACGGAAATGAACTTAAAGCTCAATCCTCTAAAGTGCAAATTTAGACTACCAGAAGTTACATATGTAGGTCATTTGTTTACTAGCATTGGCTTGAGAGCAGACCCATCCAAGCAAGCAGCCATTCTTGAGATGCCAGCACCGGATAATGTTCAAGCTCTTCAACATTTTCTTGGTATGGTCAGCTACTTAGGCAAGTTTATACCAGACTTCAGTGAGTTGACAGCACCTTTGATAGAGCTAACATACATAAATGTTACATGGTCTTGGTTAGAACAAAACCAGAAAGCATTTGAAGACCTTAAGCAGAAAATTTCTACCCCACCTACATAAAGATACTATGATTTTAACAAACCAGTAACTTCCCTGTGATGCTTCAAAATTTGATCTTGACACACTTATTCTTCAAGAAGGCAAACCAGTAGTCTATGCATCTAGAACACTTACCCAAACTGAAATGCAATATACTCAAATTGAGAAAGAACTTTTGGCAATAGCATTTGCATGTTCCAAGTTTCATGATTATATATGTGGTCGAGATATTCAGACTGAAACTGATCATTAATCTTTAGTTACTATTTTAAAGAAACCTATGCATTCAGCTTCAGCGAGATTACAAATAATGATGCTCAAATTGCAGAAGTACAACTTCAAAATAATCATGTATGAAAGGCTAACTTCTTAATCTGGCTAATACCTTATCTAGGTCACCCAGAAATACAACAGAACAGCTTGCCGCAGAGAATTTTGACTTTCATGTCATGGAAGTGTACAATTTTTCTACCACAAGACATGATGAGCTGAGATATCATATAAAGACTGATCCAATTTTGCAAAAGCTCATCCACTACATTAAAGTTGGATGGCCATCAAAGCAATCTAGTGTACCACCTGAAGTGCAAACCTATTTTTCTTACAAAGATGAGATGTTGATGGAAGAAGGCATTATTTTCAAGGGTCCAAAAATTGTTCCTGCTTCCTTACAGTAAGAATCTATCCAGATTTTGCATTGTGGTCACCCAGGTACCAAAGCTACTAAAAGAAGGGCAGGAGGACAAGTAGTTTGGCCTTCCCTAGTAAAATATATTGATAGAGTACTTTCTTCATGTCCAGTATGCAATAGTACTAAACCGCATTTGCAAAAAGAACCACTTCAGCTAAGTCAAGTTCCTGAACTATCTTGGTCAACAGTAGCCACTGACATATTCGAGTGGAACAATCAGCATTACTTAGTATTAGTAGAATCTTATTCATATTGGTTTGAGATCAATTTACTACCTAATCTAACATCCACTACTGTGATTATCAAGCTGAAACATCATTTATCAGTCCATGGAAGTCCACAGAAGCTTATGTCTGACAATGGTACCCAATTTATCAGTCAGTTGTTTCAGAAATTTGGAAGTAGTTCAGAATATCTGCAGCCAAATGGACTAGCAGAACATGCAGTACAGAGTGCAAAGTAATTACTAGAGAAATCAAAGTGTGACAATACCAATGTCTTTTTGAATTTACATAATCTCAGAAACATACCTCGTGACAATATACTTGGCTTCAGAGACTTCTGTCTAGGCAAACCAGAACAACATTGCCTATCAGCTCCAGTCTGTTGAGGCCTAAAGCTAAGAACAACAAAACAATCAAAGCCCAATTATTCAGAAAGCATTCTTTGCAGAAGTCCAGTTATGACAAATTGAGCAGATTTCTTCGTCCGTTGAAAGAAGGACAGACAGTGAGGATACAAATGGCAAAAGGTTTTGAACTGCTTAGTCAAGTAACAAGTATATGTGCAGAGCCAAGATCCTATTTTGTGAAATCAGAGGGTGTGGAATACAGGAGACATCGCAGACATCTTATTCCTGTATCAGAACAATTATCGCAGCATTGTTCCTGTGATACAGATTCTAGATCTCAGATCAATCCAGACAATGTTCTCTTCCAGAATGTGTCTTGACTCCTACTTTTGATTCTGAAGATGTTTCTGATATTCCAAAGGTTGAACATTCAGCAGAGACAATCCCAGTCGCTAAACCTAACTCGAATCTCTATGTTACATGATTTGGTCGCATATCCCGACCTAGCGTGAAATGCGCAAAAACTTGGATGTGATTGTATATATGTATGCATTTCTGTATAATGGCATGAAAAAAAAGTATCTGTATCAATTGCATGTCATTTAATGTTGTCAATATTGCAAGACTCATTTCTCAAAGAGGGAGGATGTAGAATAATATATGTTGTACCTTTAAGAAGCATTTCCAAGGACTGAACATGCATATAAATAGCAAGCAAGTGCTAGCTTCATTTGAGAAGTGCAGCCAGACTGTGAACATGTACATGTATGTTAGCTAGTTTGTATATAAGTTAAAGTTACGTAGCCTCATTTCCTATGTTTGTATATAATAAAGCTGCTTGAACAAGAACCCACAATGTTCATCTACTTCAATATGACAAGATGAATGACAAGGCAGTCAAGCATGTCAGCCTGTGCCATATCTACAAACCTAAGCATGTACTTGGAGGCCCTAGTGGAACATGCCTGTGCTTCAGTGACAGCCCTAAACATTCATTGAGTGGCATGTACACACCAGGATCAGGTAGAAAGTGGACAACAGGTCTCCTCCATGACCACTAACAACCCTCCTGCAAGGCACCTCATCCACACATTGGTTATGTCCAGAGTAAATTGACACTGAAGCCCCAGTACCCACACTACCCATATCAAGTGTCTTACTCTCCACTTGTCCAATATCTGAGAGCTCAGTGGAATGGGTATGCATAGACATATTGTCTGTGTCTGAAAGAAATCCAGGGAATGGCTGAATGTCAACCTCAGTGTCAGATTCAACCTCTGCACCCCACAACTGTGCTTCTGTCTGGCCATCATCATCATCAAAGGCTACCGATACTCTGACATCAGGTGGAAAGACTCCTACACTATCAGATAATAAGAAACAAACACAGGAAAGAAATTACTCCTACACTAAATATTAAAACAATTTATATGATAATAAACTATCACTTGTCCCACTGTTGTAGATGGCACAGCAACAGAGACACTCATTACACCCACCTCACACATACAGCTACATATGTATATCTGACAAATGATCATCAGTAAGGAAAAAAACATTTGCTTACCATGCGCAAATGACTTCACACTTTGTAGGAAGGATAGTCTTGGAGTGAATGAAGCAATGGAAGGATGGCAATTAGCCATCACAATGAGAATAAAACAGGTGTACAATGAATGCACAATTGCCTATATGTCCTGTAAGAATAGTTGTAAACAAAACTTAATTTATTTTACCAGGAAAGGCTGACTTGGAACAAAGCCAATTTTGAGTGGATGCCCAGGGAGAAATGCTCCAGACCAATGTCTTTATAATGTGGGAGGAAACCCACATGAATATGGGGAGGACATGCAGACTCTGTACAGATGGCACCCCAGCTGAGAATTGAACTGGAGAACCTCTTGCTGTGAGGCAACAATGCTACCGCCGCACCACTGCATCATCCAAGCTTCCCTGACATGTCCACCCACAGCCCATGTGTAATGAAAACCATGTCATATAAGTCTGTTAACCTATCAAAAGGTACAGGGAAAAAAATCCCCCAGAAAGTATTAATCAAATTATATATTTTACTATACAAGCAAATCTAGAATTTGCCATATGTAAGCTTACTTGGAAGCTACTCCTGGGACACAGTTGTCTCCCTAGACACATCAGCAACAACATCAAGCACATGTTGGTGTGCAGTTTCCACGGCTCTCTGTCTGGCTCTCTGACAGTGGACAGGAACTCTTCATTTTCTGCCAGTGGGGGCTCAGTAGCAGCCCCCCTCCCATAGTCAGCTGCTCTCGGGCAACTACAGCTGCTCTCCTCCTGGCTGATGAAATCATATCACTGGCCCATTGATGTACCTGGTCATAATACCTGGTGAAACCCCCTAGTGCATTGACATCATTCACTAAATGATTCCAAATCTGCATTCTGGCAGCCATATCCACACATTATCTCTCAAGCAGAAAGGCACCATGGCACCTGAAAGCCTGAAGTATCACTTCATTTTCAGAGTCATTGAAAGGGGCTTTACAAAGATTTGTAGGCATGGGTGCCATAATCCTATATGAGATAAAACAGAGTAGAATACAACACATAAATATCAACTAACTAAAGTCTTGCTTATGTATACATTTGTTATCATTAAACACTGGAAATACACTTCTCAGTTTTTAAAACTGAAGGTTATGTGATTGTCCCACCTCACCCTGACAAACAAACCAATGTTTGTCCAAACCAAGGAAAATCATTTTAGTAATGTCTTATGTTTCCCACTGAAATATCAGGATGCCTAGACATTTTTAAGAGAAAAGGACTTAAAACACACTTCTGTTCTGGGAACACTCAAATGGTAGGTGGCCCCCCCACCCCCAAAACAACAGACAAACAAAGATTTGTACAAACCAAGAAATACCACCAAATTAAATTGGTATATATGCTTTCCACACAATTATCAGAATGTGTACACAATGACAACAGAAAAGTCAATTTATGATTGCCAGTCACCTCTCACTGTGCTCACCACACACATGGAAGTGTCTTTGGGCCATCTCAGGAGAGTAATACCTGTATCAGTGACACATACATTACATTTCTCTGCAATAACATTGAAGATTATAAAATACAATTTTAACATTAGTACTTGTGATGAAAGTTAATAACCTATCTATCTGAGAAATGTAAATGACTGCCAAAAATGCAAATGCCAACAGTGAACTATAAGAAGTGCGTGCAGACAAAAGTTCTATTTTCTCCTTGATATATAAATTGCTTTGTAACATGTAACAAAATCTAGAATATACTTAAATAATACCAGCTTACCCTAGCAAAATTTGAAGCCTTCTTTACAGATAAATCATCTTCAAAGGAGTAGTGATCTTCTATTTTGTTCAAATATACAAGTCTCTTCACCTGTTACCTTTTTGTAGTGTAGCTTCAAGCCTCTGAGCAAAGTGAAGATGAAAATAAGGTAAGATCTCATTAGAATTGCTGAATACCAAACGTTTGACTGTGTATCAGATGTAAACACACCTTGTAATAAACTCCATGTAGGCGTAGTGTGAAGCATACATGTTGTTTACATGTTTGCATGATGTGCAGCAGTACTAATTGCATATTCATGCTGCACATCACGCTTACACAGATATAAGTGAGGCTTCATGGCCATCAACATTGGTCACAGCAAGGAATCAATAAAAAAAGCACAAATGCATGTAGGACATACATGCAGACATGTTTACCTATAGGCAAACTTGTCTGTGAAATTGTGCAGATGTCCACAATCATCACCAGGGCTAAAATTAATGCAATGATAGCAGTAGTAACATAATATAGAAACATGTACTCAGTGCAGTGTACACTACAACCAAGTTTTTGGCATACTGAAATAAAGGATTTGTAGTGATTACCAAGGCCTCATAGAATACATTATAAATACACCAGTCTGGGGAAGTGTGCACATTGGAAAGGGATACAGACATGAATGTTAGGAATGAAGAAAGAGGAAGAGGACATGCAATGCATAAATGGTAATGTACACCACATAGGGCATGTCAATGTATGTACACTCCAAAAACAAGTCAGTAGCATAACATCAGCAGATATGTATGCAGCACAGTATGTACTGCTGTTTGCAGCTCCTGTGCGAGTATTTTATTTATATCATCACACAGTATAGCATATTTTATGTGACTGTCAGACAAGGCTACATATCAATGAAGATGATAGGTTGTGATATTAACATCTTGACATGAGCACTGGAGAGGGCATTTGTCATGGATATATACAATAGGGGTATGTGGATATTGTGAAGGTGTGCAAAATGAGTTGCTTGAATATGACTGATTTGTCAGCATAGATCTCAACCAATCAGGGACACATAGCAATGGCCCCATGGATAACATTAAACAGAAACAGCAACAATCATGGACAATTTTAAATTAATACCACCATTAATCTCTCACACTGACATAAAATATGTGACTGTAAGGTATTATATATGTTCTGCAGGAACTTGTATAACTATAATGATTCCTCATTAATCTATAAGGGGAATCCAACAAACCTTCCTCATAAATGAACACTTTTTGGAAGTGTTAAAAGAGACAGTGTTACACCTGTAGTTTATATTACTATCCTGGCCAGTTGAGAGGTTTGCATGACACATGTTACAATCCACACATGCATGAATGTAACCCATGCCATCAATGATGTCAATGAACTGCGTATTTACTGGATGCATCACAGAAAGATGTATCACAGATGCATCTTGTAGAACACCTTGAAGAGAAGTCTGCACTGTCAACTCCTAATGGTTATGCATCACAAACACTATGTATGTATGGCTGATGAGATCAGTGGGAGCTCATTGTACCAAAAGTGATACACTGGAATAAAGCGTCCCTGATGACATAAGTATCAGCCATATGGATAGCAACACTTTAAAACAACACACTAGTATTCATGAATTCTCTACACAGTTGTGTATTGCATGCATATGACACGTGTAATAGCAAAAGATATTTTCTGCAGCATCTGCAACCGATGTGTGAATTCAGAGGTAATCTGTCATAATGAATGGTACAACACTATGTGAGACTCTGGGCAGGGCACCAGTTATGCTCATGTGCACAGAAACTCCAGCACTCAAAATCTTGCTTCAATGAGTGAGGAAGTAGTCACTGTGATATTATTCACATACTAAACAATACATGACGCACACTTCCTATCAGCACATGTCAAACTCAAGACAAGTGCCACATAATCACTGTCACCCTGATATTGCCATGGAAAATGTTATGCTAACATAAAATTCTAACATGCATGCATATGTTTTTATACAAACTATCGATACTGATGTGATGTACTGGTATGTCCATTATGCTATACAGTCAAACTATAGCTGTGTCTAGGATACAATGGAACTTCATAGCTTTAAAGGCACTAGGAGAGTACTAAGCTAAAGTCCCAAAATCCCATAAAAGCATAGCTGTAGTTAACCAAACGTACACAATTTTCAATAACCAAACAGAAAAGCACACCTGTCCCTCAAAGTTGGTCAGCCACAAACAGTCAGCGATAATAAAGTGTAGAAGTTAGACCAAACACCACGAATATTTGTAGAAGCTTTAATTCATTTAAAATCCAAGAAAGTAAGCGCTTTCGCGTGCCACCAATGCACGCTTCATCAGACAAGTATAAAATAAAGCAGTAAATCATCCCTTTATATATCTTGAACAGCAACTCTTAATAAGTTAATTGAATGGTCAATTGAATCATTAGGTTCCTAGAGTCAAAGCTATTTAAAGGTATATATATATATATATGTCTTGGAAAACAGTGCAGTGTTAAGTCGCTAAAGTGAACTTTAAAATCACATTTTTAAAAATCACATTTTTAAAAACAGCCATTTGCGTTGAATGCTGGAACACAATATTCACTATTTTACTCACAATAAAAGTCACAATATTCATATTAATTCAATGAAATTCATCCATAGCCTTCATTTAGAAGTGAACAAAAATAGCGATTATATAATAAGCTTCCTGCATCTCAAAACGTAGTCCGCTCAGTGTAATCATATTCGCTATCTCAATATAAAAGACTGAGTTCATGACTGAGCAAAAACAAGCTACCAATAGTACTTTTTATATGGGACTTTTTATATAGGAGCATCTGTATATAGTGCTTTTCGCTAAATCAGTGTGCTACTACTTTTAAACATTACATATCTAAAATATCAATAAAAATATATGTATGAATACTTATGTATAATATAGAAGCAAAACTATTTACTATTGAATGTATATATATAGCGTAAACTCAAAATGAAGTTATGAAGTATATAATATGATATATATACAAAAATCTAAAAACAAGTAAATTCAAAGACATCTGAAGTGCAGTGTATATAGAGACGCCAAAATACCAATAACTTTTAAAAACTAACAATATAATAAAAAAAACATATTAGAAATCTATACTATATCAAAAAATGCATTGTATATAAAGAAAATGCATTATCC
Organism: Protopterus annectens; assembly: GCF_019279795.1. Taxonomy (NCBI): domain Eukaryota; kingdom Metazoa; phylum Chordata; order Ceratodontiformes; family Protopteridae; genus Protopterus; species Protopterus annectens. Next base: position 1,183,726,840 of record NC_056725.1, on the reverse strand, counting down.
ATATAGAAAAAACATTGTATATAAAGAAAAAACCCTATATATCATGTTATTCCAAATACTCATTCCCTAAAATATAAGATATTCATAATATTGCAGGAAAATATGCATGTGCAAAAACCATTTCATAAAAATATCTCTAAAAAGTATATATATGAGACATAAATCATAAAAGATAAACCTTACAGGTAGAATAATGAAATTCATTCCTTCCCATTGTTTGCCTACAAAATCAATAAAGGTAATCAATTCAAAACTGCTTAGAAGGCCTGTGACAGAAGGGAGACGGAATAAAAATCATATATAAAACATATATATGAATAAGGTCACCAATCAAGTAGCAAAAATAATATTATATCAAAAAAGACAGTGCAAATATATAAATTAGAAAAGCCTATCATTCTACAATAAAAATATGTACATAGAGCTTTTTAGAATATATATATATATCAACATCCTGATATTTCATGTCATCTAACCAGGAACTCACATTTGACACTATAAGGTCACCTATTAATGGTACTTTCTTTTCTTTAGATGTGATCTGATACTAACATAGCTATTGAGACCAGATTCTACAGTCATCTGCGAAGTTGCTAAGACAAAAGCTGTCTAAGTTTGTCTTGACTTCTGGGAAGTAAATACTGGACAGAAAATGGTATAGTACAGAACCCTGAGGTACAGTCCTGGTCACTGGCATCTTGCTAGTTGTGAATTCATACACTTTGACAGTACGTGGTCTGTCAGTGATCCATTTGGTTATCCACCTGACAATTTTCAATAACTATGTGAACAATGTTCACAAAGAGATGTGCCCATGCGATGTTATCTAATACCAACTGCCTCTATCCATGATGGACATGGGCATAACACCAGGAGTACAATCATGATTAACCATCCATTTGTCTATGTTATACTTGAAGAGGGTCAAGAAAACATTGCTACCAAGGACAGATTGTAGGGTGCCCTTTAGGCTAGACACAGATTGATCCTTAGGAGTCTGTTGCAGATATAATACAGTGGTAGGGATTTAAATCTTTCTGCATTTGACTTCTTGTTTATACCATGCATCTTCACTGTGCAAAATCTCTGGGATTGCTCCAGCTGTTACAGATGTGAGGTGAGGTACATGCAAAAGGGTGCATTGTACTCAATTATTGGTGTGATGAGGACCTAGTACAATAGCATTATAATGTCCTTTGATGTGGATGGGCTGTTCTATTGTGCCATATACAAGGGATTTGCCACTACTGTGGACACATGGTGGTCAGTGCTCCAATTTCTATGTAACTGAGCACACACACCACGTACCACCAGGTGTACTCATAGAGGTGTGCTGCCTATGCTGTAATTAGCTTCAGTATTTGCTTTTCAAAAGGGAATAATTAAGCTTTTATGCTCATGTAGTGTGTTTCCATGACTCCTGCACAAATCCTTTTTGTGAATTAATACTTTCTACAGTATATCACTAGTGTTTGTGGATTCAGTGATTTTCCAGATTTTACAGTCATCTGCGAAGTTGCTAAGACAAAAGCTGTCTAAGTTTGTCTTGACTTCTGGGAAGTAAATACTGGACAGAAAATGGTATAGTGCAGAACCCTGAGGTACAGTCCTGGTCACTGGCATCTTGCTAGTTGTGAATTCATACACTTTGACAGTACGTGGTCTGTCAGTGATCCATTTGGTTATCCACCTGACAATGTTTGTGTTTCTGTACCTGGTATGTGCTTATGGCCAATTGAAACAGTTTATCTATAATACCTGAGTGTGGATGTATTTTAAATGCCTTGGTCAGGTCTAATTAGGCAGGATGCACAGTCTTTCCCTCATACATGGCCTTGATGATATTCTTGAAGAAGACAAACAGATTTAGCAGACATGATGTATCCTTAACAAAGCAAAAATGGTTTGGTTACACAGTTGAGAGAATACCTGTGACCTTTTTGATAAAGTCCATGATGATTCTATTGACTGCCTTAATGATTAGGTGAATCAAGTTTATGGGTCTGTAATTCACTGGGTCAGATGATGGTCCTTCTTGTGCAGATGGATGACTGTTGCTCTACACCCTTTTGCTAGAACATAGCCTGTCTAGAGCCTGTGGTTAAGTAGGGATCTGACTATGTCTGCTAGGTCAGGTTGCAAGTTATTGAAAAGGCAACCTGGAATGTTGTCAGGGCCCACTCATGTAGTGTTTTTAGCTTTAAAAAGTGTACAGATGAGCTGCTGTCTTGAGAAAATTAGCTGAGTAATGCCTGCATGTATACTTTGGATGATGTCCAGTGTGGCCAGGGGTGAAGTTTGATTGAAATCTGTCACCTGGCAGATTGGTTATTTCCTACAGTTGAGTGTGTGTGGTACCATCCACAAGCAACTTTGCTCTTAGTTGTGTATTCCCCAAACCCTTTTGAACTTATTTAAAAAAATATCTGTGACAACACCTCCAAATACAACCTTGGGTATGCATCACATGCCATACAGTGGAAGTTTTGACACAGTCACACAATTCTACCTTTTTCACACAATGATATCAATTGCACATCATATGCATATTTGCTTTTCACTGTAAATCCATGTGTGAGTGTCCTGATACATATATGGACACATTACAAATGAGTGTGACTGTAAAATATTTTGCTCTCCATGGGACTGGCTTGCTGACAGTATGATACAGACTCATGCTTTTCTGACTCTACACACGCACACACACACACACACACACACACACACACACACACACACACACACACACACACACTCACCAGTTGATTGCAGTGAGATTAAAACCCCTACCTAACTAATTACACAAGCTAGAGAACCCGGTATTTAATGTAAGCACCACAACACAAGTCTGACTTTAAACTGTTGCTGGACTCTTTATAATGGATGATATCATCACTGTATGTTTGGGAAAAGAGATTGTGAGGCCTATATGGAATGGTTGTGTAGGCATGTATGACTGTAAACATTTTTGTTCTCCATGACACTTGATTGCTGACAGTAGGCTTAAGACCTATGCTCTTCTGAGTATGCACACTCACACTTACACATGCATACAGACAGACACACAATGTGGGCTGTTTGGTAAGCTAACTCCCACCTAACTATTTTGGTTCCATCTGCAGAACGCAGTAGTTAATATTTGTACCATCCCTGAAGTATGCTTTTAACTTTTCATATTGGTCTCTATAGATGATGACATCATCATTATATATTGTAAGTATCATATCCTGTTATGACAGTGGTGTGCAAAGTGTGGACTTTGGATTTTCTGTTTTGGTTCTATGTGCAGATATAGGGATCCTATGAGCAGACTGAAGACGTATGTTTTTGAATGTGCTTTGGTCGAACTGAAAACACTGAAATGGCAAAATATCAAAGCAGCATGTAAGCGAATTCTTTTACTGGGAAAGAATTTGCTTGGCTGCTTTGGTAGTTTGTCATTTTTGGCACTGTAGTGCGGTCTCGGAGTTGGTATATTTAAGTAGGGGGGTATGTGGGGCACAGCCACCCATATCGGGGTGTGTGGGGGGGTGAAGCCTCCCACTTAATGTTATATTTTAAAGTGTTTTCTTTCTTTTTTTTGTTGGAACAGTGATTTTTTTCCCTTGGAAAAAAAATCTCTGTTCTGACAGTTCGGTTTTGTTAGCTTTCGCTTACATGTGGTCGATTAATCACCGTTCGCTTACCTAAACATTCAGTGATCTACTATAGACCCCAGATATACTTTAAACGACAGCTTATCAAAGTAGAAGTAATAAGCTAGCAAATACAACTTAAAAAAACAAACAAAAATAAATAAATAAATAAATAAAATACCACGAAGACCACCAATCCAAGAAGTAAACAAATTTAATGAAACACTTAGCGCCTCGGCTTGCACAGACTTCCAAGAGTAAAAACACTACAAAACTCTGCTTATACACAGCATATTGCACAAAACAATTAATCAATTAAGCATACAATTCAAATCACATGCCTCCAATTGCATTCATTGTTGAGTCCCTGAGGTTCCAAAGTACCATACTTTAAAATCAGCAGGGTTTCTTTTTTAAAGAGTTTGTTTTTTAAAGACACACATTCACCTATGCCAACTTGCAATATTTCGGCTTACCTACCCTTCCAAGAGTAAAATCACTACAAAACATTGTTTGCTTATATACAGCATATTGCATAAAACAATTAATCAACTAAGCATAGAATTCAAATCACATACTTCCAATTACATTCTTTATTGAGTCCCTGAGGCTCCAAAATACCATACTTTAAAATCAGCAGGGTTTCTTTTTTTAAGAGTTTGTTTTTTTAAAGACACACATTCACCTATGTCAGCTTGCAATTTTTCCAAAACACAACCCCTAAAAGAATCAGGGTTAGAGTTGTATGCTAGTACAAAGTTTTGTTGACACCCTTAATTCCAGATCAGGATACTTAAAATTTGTTCTGGGAGATGTGGGACTAAAAATCCATTTTTTGGATGTGATTCTGGAATGGGATGTCAAGCTTCATAAGTAAGTTAGTAGGATTTTTAGGAAAGAAACTTTCACTAACAGTTACTTGCATTACACCAGCATGCACCCTCATTATATGAAGAATAACATTCCCAAAGGACAGCTCATAAGAGCTAGTCGAATGACAAGTGAAATGGGTGACATTCTGAAGGAAACAGAATTTATCACCTTCTTGTTTGTTGAAAGAGGGTATAGTAAGACCCTGTTGAATATGTTACACAGAATAGGGACAGTCTCTTTCCAGACATCCTTGAGCATGGGTTTTCCAACATCAATACAAAACAGATCCCTGACATGAACACATATGATGTTGGTAATTTCCTTTGCTTGGACATGACAGTAGATAGTGGTATTATCAGAAATATTATTCCTGACAACTGGAAAATTCTAGAGGGAAACAAAGACTTACAATCTATAGTGGGGACCCAACCAAGGTTTGTATACAAAAATCAAACAGCTTAAAAAATATTTTAAAAAGAGAGAGAAACAAATTTGCATATTGCTCTAACATCACACAAAAAAGATGGGGCACGTATAAGTGTGGAAACTGTAACATATGTAGATACATTTCTGAAGGATCCTTAGTTAATCTAGAACATGAGCCTTATACTTTGAAAGTTCCAGGGCATTTTAACTGTAAGAGTAAAGGAGTTGTATACATTGGTATATGTGCATGTTGCAGTGCATTCTACATTGGTATGACTACAAGAGCCATATGCACCAGAATAAAATAACATTATTACAATATTAGAAAACAAGACAAGACAAATGTTTTTATAAGCATACTATCATTGTCCTATGTATTTAAAAAATGTGTTTTCTGTGCTGGAGCAAGGAAGTCATGATTTTAGGGGGGGTGCAATTTCAAAACAATTCTTGAACAAGATGCTTTATGGCAAACCAGATTAAATTCAAATAAAAAAACTGGTATAAATGATGCTGTCAACATTAAATGTTTTTTGAAAGACAGTAGAGTATATATAAGGAAGTAACTTCCTGAGCCTTAAAATTTTATTGGTTAATTGTATAATTGTTTAAGTGGAAAGATGTATTTTTTGGTGCAGAGGTATTTCAAAACTGTTTTTAAACGTGATGTTGAGAATGTACATTTTATTCTGAAGAAGTATGGTTAAGAAAGCATGGATTAAAAGTTTTTATTACACTAACGTGGATTTTATTCTGTTCTTCTGCATCTTCCAGTTTAGTTTTTTGGTTCTTGTGGTCATCCAGAATTATTTCTACGTTTCTGAGTAAAAATGTGTTTAATCACTAACAGGTCCATTCCATTTAGTTGTGTTTTTACATGAATTTTAATGGTATTTAGACTAACCGGGCAACAAATGTACCCCAGGATTTAATAAACTCTGTGTCAGCTCCATGTAGGACCTACACAGAATGTATGCACACAGCCGTTATGTGCTCTTGGCAATGCACAATGCATATTAATGATGTGCAGCATGTGTAAGTGAGGTTTTGTGGTGTATTCCAGTAGTGCTGGGCCTGAAACATCATAAAACAATATGAATATTGAATCCGTGACACAGAAGAGCACCAACAGTCCACCCCCCATACCTCTCAACCTCGTACAGCAAAAAATCTGTACAGAGCCATTAAATAAAGTGGGGAAAAGGCCAGAAATAAGGACATATTGCCCTTATAAACTTAGAAAGTTGACAGAATTAAAGGTTATGCATTAGTATGCATTTTCTGAAGAATGTGAAGTTCAAACAGAAAATGTCTGTCATTATTTAGTGACTTCCATCCCAAATGATTTAAAAAAAACACACAAATTTTATGAGGTACACAGCAAAATATCAGCCAGAACTCTGGATATTTTGAGAAAATCTGTACAGTTGAGAGGTATGTCCACCCCACATAGAAATGAACAGTAATCACTGTCAGATGTGCAGACCAGTCTTCTCAATGTGTTAGTGCAAGACATGTGGCCAAAGCCATGAGTAATGTTGTGGAAAAATGCCAGAACTAGTTATATTTGTATACTTTGGCTTTTCTCATTTTTTTTCTTTTTTTCTTTTTCCTTTGTTTGTGCCATGTGCCACGACATTTGGCTATGCTTACCTTGTTAACACAATGGGACCACCCATGTATCAGACATGACCCAGACATCCAAAATTAGAAAGCGGATGCTTTCAGTTGTTATTCCTGAGCAATGCTGGGCATTGCACAAATCTGGTAAACAGGGATGTGCTATGCTCATACCATCAAGTTAACAATGAATACTAAACTATATGACCTCATGTAACTAATCCTGTGATGACATGTGTTGAATGTTGGATTGGAGTGCATATGGTCCTGTGTTGTAGACCAGGGTGTCTAAACTTTACTTATACTGTTGTGATTTTACAGCTTATAGAAATAAAGTGGTACTCTAACAAATTAACCATGGAATTGCATTGGTTGAAAGTTATTTTGTGATACATTTGAAAAAGCTGCCCACTGCTTAGCATCACACAAACCAATGCACTTGGTTTAACATGTTTGCTGGAACAGAACTACCTGAGGGTCCAAGTAGGACAGCGGCAGCAGTGGGGGGTGGGGGGGTGCTGCCAGGCTGCAACCCAGAAGTGCTGGGCCTTTGTGCTGTAGCCAGTGTAGCAAGTATAGAAGGATCATGCGGAAATGGCCTATCTTGCTGTGCTGTAGTAATAACATAAATAAAATCAAAATTCAATAATGAAATAAAACATAACCCAAAAAATAAAAAAGGATATAGTAAAGTATTATAAAAACAACAAATAATATAATTACAAACACAATGATAAATAATAAGAAATGAAAATATATTTAACAACAAAAATAGAAAATTATACATAAACAAAACATAAGAAGTAATAAAAATATGATTATATAAGTAATAATATAATAATATAATAATAATAATATAAGTAATAATAAGTGAGAAATACATAAACAAATGATGAGAAAGGGTGAAGTGAGAGAAAAAAAGAGAACATTAGTAACTGCACAGATAATATACAAAGCTTTCTACAAATAATTTACTATATTCTGTTGCATTTTACTTTTAAAGCTACCAAATTTCTTTATTACTTTGAATATTACCCTGTTGCTAACCCATTATAGTACAGATCACATCACATTCAGCAATCATTCATGGTTGGATATATTGCACATATGCATGTTCCATGTACACTGACTACACTTGACAGCAGGCCATCCAAGCCACAGGTATAGAGGTCTGAACTTAAAATACTCTAATGATGATTATGTAGCACTACTGTATTTCTATTGATAATAACCTAAAATAATATTATAAACAGCTGAGTTTAAATTTGGGGAGTGTGGTATTTGAACCCACAAGTAGTGACTACTGTAATACTGTACTTTTCCTTTGGAATACAGCATAATGCAAGCATTCTTTCCTTTTGCACTTTATAGACACAGGTTTGCTATTATCTGAGAATGTGCAAATGTTGCTTTGTCTTACAGATCATAAAACTCAACCTTTTAAGGCAGGATATCTAAACAGATCATAACATATTGGAGGTGCAATGATACATACATATTAACATACTTCAAAAATTGCTCTTATACACATGGAAAGTTGTATAGGATGTATGTTAACATAAGTTATGGCACTTCTGCATGTCCCAATTCTAATGATAATGCAGCATGCTCTTGTTGTCCCTGGTTTATAGGTCTTATTTTACAATGCAATATTGATGTCAACCTAAACAAGTACTGTATAGTTTGGAAGTGTGGTTTCCTAAATGACAACCCCTGTCTACTCTGTAATACTGGACTGTTGTGTTACCTTACATACTAATACATGCATACATTTGCTTTACAGTGGACAAATGCATACTCAGTGTGATACAAGTCTTTACCACAATAAGTTGTATTTACTGTCAGTGCTAAAAATAACAGTACTGTTTGGAAGTTTACATACCACTTGGGTCTCACATCTTTCTCAATCTTTCTTCATAAGTTTGCTCATTCAGTAATTGATCTGTATTATCTGTGGGGAAAAAAACAGAACACAACATAATACCATTAAGAACACCAATAATGAACATATGCAGCTACTACTTCATACAAGCAGTGTCTGTAAGTGATACTTACACATCTGTGGGAGCGCCATCAGCTCTACATTCTTCAATCCAATAGTTGGGGGCATCCCTTTTCCTTATCCTAAGGTCTCGGTAGTGATTCTTACACTGTTCACCAGTGCAGGGGATACCAGTAATGTTGGACATATCCCGAGCCAAACTATTCCATGCATCTGATTTGTAATTGGATCCATGATAGTGCTCCTGTTACAGCCAGGGAACATAATCATTCACCAGGAGTCCAACAAACACTTTGGACACCTGCACACCCCACCTTTCAGACCAAAATCTCAAACCATCTCCCCGAACACTAGCCATGCCTAATGCAGATGAAAACCAATCTAAAAATAACTTTTCCTGCCAATTCCAGTTATAACGAATACTGAGAACACACACTGTTGGATTTTGCAACATTTAAAAATAGTGAGCTCTGCTTAGCATCATGCAAACACAGGACAACTTGTTTGCATGATGGGAACTGATAAAGAGAAGTTAATCAATACAGATATTATCATACAAGTACATAACTGACAATATTAGTATATCATTCATCAGGAAAATAATTATGATGTAAGAAATACCAGGTCAACTGCTATAATTGAGGGTGACTATAATGTGAAGTCAAACACCACTGAAAAAAGACAGATGTCTGCTGTATTAGAACCTTGGACTTTATCTATGGTAGTCCTATGCTTACAGCAGTTGCCAGCAGAAGGATGAAAGCATGCATGTGCATGTTTAATTTCATTGCTATCTAATGTAAGGTCACATTAGTAAAATACAAGTTGAAATCCTTGTATCAGGACCCAGGAGCATGTGAACTTCAGGCCAATACTTAACATCTGCAGCCACAGAAGAAGTTACATGAATGTCTATTACATTAATATGTATCCTGAGGTTCTCACTGTTATACACAGTGCAATGGCACTTAGCAGGTTTGCGCTATGCAGACTGAGATTAAATGTATGCATCTAGGTCTATTTTTAGATGTCTGGGTCCCATCTGCTACATGAGTGGCTCACTTCTGCAGTTTGTGCACTGTCACTGTGTGTGCAAACCAGCTGCACATAGCTGAAGCCGTTTGTGCTACGTGTAGCAACGTGCAAACAGTGGATCCAAATACTGAGATAAAAACAAGTGATAATAGGCAGAAAATAAAATCAGTGTATTACATACACAGTAGACTATCTTACTACACAGGAAATATGCCTACATAGGTCTACAATCGAATTCACCATCCAGTGCATGTAGAACACAGGATGTGTGCCTTAACCCTGTGTTTCACACATACAGCTTTGTAGCAAGCATCAACAGTCATCCAGCACACAATCAAATTAAAAATTATGCACAGTGGTAATAAAATATTACGTTACCTGTACATGTAGTGAAATGTTTCACTTTTAAACTACTTCACTTACTGATTACACACCCCGTTATGATTTTTGCTTGCAAATATACAGCACTATTTTACATGTTTATGGTTCTTGGACATTCATCACTTATCTGTCCAGTACACTGAGACATACAGCATGTACACCATTCTATATCATTGCATTTACAATGTCAAAGGATATTAACTGGGAATTATATGATATGCGGCTTCCAACTAAGGAAAGATAGGTTTTATGTTAGAAACAAGCAGTGAATGTTCTCTTGGGGGTAGGGGAGCAAAGGTGTGTGTTTGCTATGGCACTAACAAGACTGTGTTGGTCTGGTTAGTCTGCATGTCTGGCATCCTGCCTGTTGTCTGATTTAGTTATGGTTGAGAACTGTTATCTCTAATGCTTTTCTAGTACAAATGTATAGTGATGTTGGAGGATGGTGGATGGTTTTAGCCTCCTAGGTGGTGAGTCAGTGTGCTATGGCTTGTCTTACAGCCAGTGCAAGAACATACTGAGCATGCCTATGTCTGCCTACAACCACACCTGCTGCTGGTTCCTCCTCTGAGTTATCACCGGCCTATGGTTGTGGTAACCTTAGCATTGTCGGTAGGGTGTGTTTCGCGTCCCATTGATGATCCTGCTGCAGCTGTTTCCACTATATTATACTATGATCATTGAGGGACATGTCAGTGAATTGCAATGGTGTCTTTGGCCAGAGGTATGCAGGCACTGCCACTGTGAGTACAGCAGCTGAAAAACATGCTGTATGGCATTACAGGTTGGACTGTGTGTCTCATTACGGTGTTTGTGTGTGTGTGTGTGTGTGTGTGTGTGTGTGTGTGTGTGTGTGTGTGTGTGTGTGTGTGTGTGTGTGTGTGTGTGTGTGTGTGTGTGTGTGCGTGTGTGCGCATGTGCGTGTGTGCGTGTGTGTGTGTGTGTGTGTATGGATCTCCAGAGGGTTTCATCAGCCATGACTCCAGTGCATAGCAAGCATCCACACCTAAATGAGCCTTGGAGATATCCCCCATAGCACACATCTGGTGTAGTTGGCAGTTGTAACACATATGGAAGTCATGTTAACTGCAAGGGTTGCCAGCACACATAGTCCAGATGATTCCCATACCATTCACGTGACTTGGGCAGTTGTTTGAGTGTAGAACTTATGGTTAATGTAGACGCTACACTGTTCTCCAGTTGTTGTTCTCATGTGTACATGACTGCGATGTATGGCACACATTACTGGAGGGTAGTGCGATATATGTTACAGTTGTAGCATTCTTGTGACCCTATCCTTAGAACTTATGTTAAAATATATGTGCTCTCTGCCATGTTGTAGCATAGCATGCAGGAATGTTCGGAAGATCCTGGATATTGATACCTATGACATACTAAGCATGTCTTCTTGTAGTCTATTAAAGGTACCTGTGGCTAAGGTACTAAGTTCAACACATACCTTAATTTCCACTGGGATGGGTTCCCTGTATTTGGCTTTGTCTCTGACTCAAGGCTGCCAGAGGTTCCACAGTTCCTTTACTGTGTTGTTGGCCTGAAAATTCTTCACCCTCTCTATCTATGGCTATTGTCAGCAGCACCAGCAATACTGGCTTCAGCTTGTAGCACAGACAAGAGTGTTTAAAAAGTAGCTGCTACTAACATTCTGTCGGTGCCTACACTGTGTCTGTACACCACTATTTTCTCACTTCACATACAAGAAAGGGCATGGAGATTACATTGATGCCTTATATCTTCTTAAGTAGCTCCACAGGATTGGTTGATTAGCATTGCAATTCAGCAATGTATGCTGCAATTAGCATCTCTGAAGTGCAGACTAGGTCAGATCCAATCAAATACTAATGTACACCATTATAAAAAGGGAAATGTGTGGCTAGGCAAAACAGTGTGGATGACAATTATTTCATAAGTCAAACTCAGTTACACATTTCTTTTGGAGCAGTATATTTTGACAGAGGAGTATTGTACTCCATCAGGTCATACCTCACAACCATACCGAATTCATAGGTTCATAGGTTCATAGGTAGGTACTAGGCTATCTGCCCGAAGGCATTTATAAGCCTAGCCAGAATGTGTTGGCTTTTGCTGCCCCCTTAGATTAGTTCCCTGTGCATCTGTCCAGCAGTGCCACTGAAGTGATCCCCGGGGTAAACTTTCTGTTTCCTATCCACTCAGCAAGGTTTCTTTTGAAGAGTGTTAGTGAGGAGCTCTGCCTAATGTAGATTGGAATCTTGTTCCAAAGCATGGGAAGTCTCTGAGACAGGAATCTATCCCTCCAGCATGTCATATTTATTGTTGTGGTGAGGTTTAGATCCCTAGAGTGTGTGGCTTGAGGGGATAAGGTTTTCTTTAGGTGGAGCATGTCCATCAGTTCTGGATTGGACATGGCCTTGTATGTCAGGCAGAGAACACCTCTGAGTAGGCAGTATGCAACCGAGAACAACTGGAGTTTCTTCATTTGAGCTGCATAGGGCATCTGTTTGAGGCCAGTGATCCTCTTGGTGAGGTACTTCTGTGGTCTTTCCAGCTGTTGCAGGTGTCTTGTAAGGTACATCTCAAATGGGGCATTGTACTCTATGATGGGTCTGATGAGTGATGAGTAGAGGGGAACAATGACCTCTTTTGATTTGGATGTAAACCCTTTTGTGATTAGGTGGGCCACGTAGAAGGATTTTCTAACCACTTTGGCAATGTGATTACCAAAGTTGAGATTACTATCTAATTGGGTCCCCAGATCCCTTATTATGTCTTCTGTATTTAGGGGACTACCACCTATGTGGTAGTTTGTGGGTACTTTGTTTTTTCCAAAGGGGATGACTATGCACTTTTTGGCATTTAACTTGAGGCCATGATTTTGACACCAGGTATCCCTCTCAGTGAGACCCTTTTGGAGGATGTCTGTGTCAGCCGGAGAGTCAATTATAGCCCTAGTTTGCAGTCATCTGCGAACTTGGTCAGCCATAGTCCTCCTGTGCTTGCCTGTACCTCTGAGAAGTATATGCTGAACAGGAGGAGTCCTAGGACTGAGCCCTGGCGAACGCCACTTGTAACCGGTTCAGAGTTGGACCTGGCTCCTGCAACTCTCACCATGTGGGTTCTGTCCTCTGTAAATACCAGTTTTGAGGTCAAAATATTGGGGTACCACGAATTCCCACATGGCCCCTTTAATTTCTGAATTCCCTGGGTTTGTTATTTGTTATTTGCTTTTTTTTTTTTTTTTTTTTAATGAATGTGTTCCTGACGTCATCATGTGCAAGGCGTACGTGATGATGTCAGCTTCACAAGGACAGACATGCTGTCAGAAGAATGCCAAGCCATTAATTTGTGGTCTGCTTGTATCTTTTTTTCCAGCCAGGTAAAGTAAAAAGTATAGGATTAGAGCTCAGCTTGAGATACTTGTGCATGCAAGTTAAGCCTGTACTTTTTAAGTTAGTTGTAAATTCAGATTTCATTTTCAAGCTGTTCTGTGTTAAAGCTGCATGCGGGCAATCTGCGAGAAACTTTAAATTATTTTAAGCTTATGGCTTGAGATACTTGTGCATTTACTGTTACAGCAGCCTGATTTTCTGTTAAGTCAAACTGTTCAGTCTTTGAATAATGGCATTGCAGAGAAGAGATACTTTTACTTTTAATTAATGAAGTAGAGTGGCTCAGTAAAGAAAAGTGAATGACTTATTTTGATTGAATGGTGATGATCAGCAGCAGGCAAAAAGTCTTCAGATATTTCATAACTGCAGGGGGCTATGGATACTGGATGCATGTGGTAGGAGGAGGAATGATGAAACAGATAGTTTGGAACATAATGTCTGCAAACTGCATTTGTAATGTATTGGTGGGCTGTTTAATTGCATTAAATACAACTACAGCCCTAGTACTGCTGTTTGAGCTTATGAATAAATCACTTAAGTGCCGATTTGCCGGTTCCGGTACTATCACACTCGAGCCTAGTACAGCTGAATCAAAAGCCAGTAATGTTGATTACTAATTAATGCTGGGCTCTAAAATTTGTTGTGTTTATGCATTGCTTTTGTTGCTCTGCCAGCTGCTTTTGTGTTGGTTTTCTTGCACGTTGTATAATCAGGGAAATTAAATATTTTAGATACTTTTTATTTTGTTTTTCTCTTTCTGCATAAAGGCAGTTTACAACTGGCAAAGTTTTTTTTATTTACTTCCATTTGATACCCATATCTCATAACAGCATCCAAACACTTTTCAGACTGGCTTCCTTAAACAGTTGACTTGCCAATTAATATTAGGAAGCAGGAGAAACAGAAATATATAAATAAAAATTATACAACGACCCCCCCCATTAATATTCAAAAATGTGCACGCTGATTGGTCAGCGTGCACGTTGTAAATCCGAGTTATAGTAATGGAAAAAGGTCTGGTCGCCCAGACTTTTTCCATTACTATAACTCTTACAGCAACACTGTCTTGCTATGTTAAACGAGTTTAACATAGCGAGACAGCTTTAAAAAAAGCAACGGAGATTCTCCGTTTCTTTTTTTAAAGCTGTCTCGCTATGTTAAACCCATTTAACATAGCAAAACAGTTTGTAAAAAGCAAAGGAGATCTTGCTTTCTCCGTTGCTTTTTTCAAAACTGTCTCGCTATGTTAAATGGGTTTAACATAGCGAGACAGCTTTAAAATAAGCAACAGAGATTTCCGTTGCTTATTTTAAAGCTGTCTCGCTATGTTAAACCCATTTAACATAGCGAAACAGTTTGTAAAAAGCAAAGGAGATCTTGCTTTCTCCATTGCTTTTGCCCACAGGTCTGATGTACTGCATAAGTGTACGCATGCGCAGTACATCAGAACTGCTGCAGAATACCAGACAGCTGCGGAAGGGCAGCAAGGAGGCATTATACAATGCCATTATTTAAGAAAAGTAATTTTTTTTCTTAAATAATGTCATTGTATAATAGCAATAATCCACTTTTGGGTGTGGGTAATGCTGGATTTCCCCACGGTTGGCTTTGTTTGGCCACTCCGGCTTCACCCTCATGACCAAACCACACCAACAGTTGGTAAATCCAGCAATACCCACACCCAGGCTTGGGTTATTGCTATATTAGACTACTGCTAAATCTAGAATAACCTACAGTACAAATGTTATTTTTTTTCACTTGTTCATAGTTTGCAATTTATATTCATATTTTAAAAACTGGTGTGGGAGAGCTACATTTTATTGAGAGCATGGTTTGAAAACCAGTTGTGGGAGACATAAAAATGTATGGTCAATATTCACTTACAGTATAGGGAGATCTTGTTAATATTTTAGTTAAAGCAGTCAAACGCAAGAGTTGTGTTTATTATCTAATCTACAGGTATATCTAAAGAATGGTAAATGTAAAGTTAAACAGTTAAAGACTTAAACTGTAAAAGATACCTGTTTCATAACGTTTCTGTTTTAGATTCTTAATTAATACCTTGATATCATGCTTATATCTGTTTTGTGTTCATATTTCACAGACACACAACAATATTTCTCAGTGACACAGTGTCATCACTGGAAGGTCAAAGGCATATTGCAATGTTAGTTAGACTCCTAAGAGTGAGAAAATGAATGCTGCATTTTGATAATTTACTTGCTAATGTCGACATTTGTGAAGTATCTGGGCTAGTATATTAATCCATTCATCCAAGACCTCTTTTTCCCATTTTTGCAGATAGGGTCAGGTTGTCACATCAACAGTGACAATTATCTTTAGCCAATGTTCACTGTGAACATTGTCTAAAGATAATTATCACTGTTCTATTAAGATTAATAGAGTGAACAGTAATTTTATATATGATGTTACAGTTACTGATGTGGCCATATTTTGGTTGTCTGTTCTTCTGTTTGAATTTGAAATGTGATATCCCACAATTCCGTTGGAGTGGGTGGGGTTACATAATTATGTTTGCAAATTTTGTGTTAATCAGCACACAGATTTGTACCTATTTTTCATGGGCCTTGTCCATTTTTTTTGATTTTCCAGGTTGAGAGCATATGCATCAGGTATGTTGTATTTTGTTACATTAATATTGCATATCCTAGAATAATTAGGAATAATAATAAATAAAATCTGGATGTTATACTTTAGAATAGAACTGTACTCATAACATGGCCTTGTTTTCAGAGATAGAGAGGATGATACAGAGTAGGTAGGGTGCTGTGTGTGATAATAATATTTAATATAATACCTTGAAAATTTTGATGCAATTTTAACTTTTCTCTTCTTTTTTGGTTAACAATTGTTCCTTACCAATTGTTTGTGTGTGTGTGGGGGGAGGTGGGTGTTCCTGCTATGGCACACAAAGGGAGGTTGTTGTTGGGTTGGGTGATGGAGCATAGTTGAGTCTCTGTTATGGAACAATGATATGTTCCTCTTGTTACTTTACTTGTTTTGTGTTGTTGTGTTTTTTTTTAACCTTTGTTGACTCTTTTAGTGATTGTTGTAAGTGGTGAATATACTAAGACCTACATACTACTGTTTTTGTACAGTACACAGTTTATTTGTACTTTTATTTGTTATTATTATTTAGGCTCCCATTTTCTGAGGCAGAGAATGACCTCATAATCGAGGCATTACACCAAGATCATGCCATCCTGATGTCCAGAGAACAGGCCAATCTGTCAGAATATGCAGACCTGTGGGATAGATTGGTCTGAATCCTTAATGTACTTAGGTGACACAGTCGCAGCTACAAGCAGATGTGACACAGAGCCAAAGACATGATTCATGCTGCAAGAAGGCGTACAGCTGAAGTGGCATGTGATCGATGGATCACTGGTGGTGGGCCTGCAGCAGAACACCCTCTCACTGCCACAGAATTCCTAACAAACATTGCCATTCAGGGCAGCTTTTAGCAGTCCATTAGCCAATATGTTCTTGGTGTGGGTGCCACTCTTGCATCTCAGGAGGTGTTTCCAGGTATGCTTTGTTAGATCAGCAGTAGAATATTGTTGCATTCATTTTGTAATAGTGTATATATGTTATATGTGTGTCAGGTTTTTTTTTTGTGGGGGGTATTTAAGAGAGCTGCAGTTTTAAGCTTATTTTGAGGTTATCATCCACATTCGTGTTAACATTGCAGTTATTGTAGATATAGATGTATTACCTTCCCATTATACCGTTAAATGTGAAGCTGTTGCCATTAAGTCTTGCTTTACTTTTTTCAGGACAGTTAGGAATTCACATATCTAGGGATCTTGTAGTTGGTAAGCAGAACAGATTTATGCCAGTATTGTAGACAGATTCCAACATATCTGCTACAGTGTCCTCTCAGGCCTGCTGCATGGATTCCTGTACTGCCTGCATACTTGCCAACTATACAGATATTTGATGACTATTCAGATGTTTGACTTATACTTCTGGCCTGTATTTAAGATCATAGTAATTGACTTGCAAATTATTGACAAGTCATTAACGACTGGAGACATAAAATAATGACAGAGATGTCACATTCAGACTGCATGCCCTTCAGAAATGTCATGGTGAATCAATACCTGTTATTCTATCAACTTTCAAGGTTTATAAGGTCAATATGTCACAATGGTCCCTATTCTTGGGCATTTGTCCTCCCATTATTCATAGTGAAAGCAATGTAAATTGCTTAACATATATTGCAGCATGGTAGTGCAGGTATTAATGTATTCCTATTTTCCTTCCTTTTATCACAGGTGAACATGGATTTGGTTAAGTGTCCCCTGCACCACCTGATGTCAGTGTTTCATCAGATTCTGATGATGATGGTGGCAAAAGTGAGGCACAGCTGGGGATTGCAGAGGCTAAATCTAACACAGAGGTTGACAACAACTGACCCCCTCATTATCACTAGACACAGCCAGTATGCCTACCCATACCAAGTCCATTGAAGCCATAGATATTGAACTCTTGGAGGCTGAGGACATTAACCACAGACTTGTGGCTACTGCAGCTTCAGTTGCTGTTGAAACTGGCCATAGCCAAACTGTTGGCGAGGTGTCATGCAGCCAGATTGATAGGGGTGCATGGAGGAGGCCTGCTGTCCCTCCTGCATCTGTTGCAGGTGTCTCTTCATGTGCTGGCCATGAAACCTCCCTTATTTTTGTGTAAGTTCAATGAGTGGCAGACATATGCAATTAGCACTGCTGCTGCTCATTGCACAAACATGTAACCTACATGTAGGCTTTGCACTAAGATTAGACAGAGTTAATTGAATCCCCGGGGTCAATAATTTCCTGTATTGATTGGAAATAATCCATAAATTCCAGGAAAATCATATAGATTAGTATCTTTAATCTCAAGCAACATATTACATTTTATTTAGCTAGATGCTATCTGTAAGCACCTGCTTACATATTAAAATCTGCTACAATTTGTAAATCACTGTGATACTAATTGTATGCATTTATTTGCATGTTGGTATTTGTTGCAAAATGCACAATGAGAAATACGTCTGATTTAGTTTGTTGTTGCTTCATGCTTACCTGTATTTATTTGTACTTATCTGTAACTGATCCTGTTTGGTAGGCTACAGAAGGGCCAATTGTCACTCAGCTTAAATGTCATGCAGTATACAAAATGTAGTGTACAGTTTTTTTCTATATATTTATTTTATTTGTTTGCATTTGATTTTGGCTGAAGTGTACATATTCCTATATCAGTTTTGCTGAGTCAAGCATTTGCTTACAGTTTAAATGTTGTACAATACACTTGGTTCAATGTCCAGTTAATATCACACATTAACTGTTTTCAAGGGTCTACTTTAGAACAGCGAATGATCAGATGATCGAATGCTGTTAGAGCGAACACTACATGTCGAACTGGCAAAATAGCGAATGGCCGGAATAGTGAATTTATTCTCAGGGAAAGAAATCGCTGAGCTGGCCATCCGGGTTGTGCTGTTTCCTCTAATGTAGTGTGATTTTGTAGTTGGTATATTTAAGTAGTGGGTGTGGTGGGTGAAGCCCCCCACTTTATTTAGTGTTTAGTGGGGTTTTTTTGTTTTTTTTTGGGGGGGAACAGCAATTTTTTTCCCTGGGAAAAAATTGCTGTTCTGGTTGTTCACTGTTTTGGATTTTCGACATTTAGGGGTTGATATAACAAAGTTCGATCATCTGATTGTTCGTTGTTATAATATAGACCCGTTTTCAATTGTGTTAGATATTCATTATAATCTACTTCCCATATAGATGTTATACAAAAATGTGTCTTTTATGTTCTCGATTCTATAAACTGCCTCTCCCCATTTAAGGTCTAAATGTAGACACATTTTGACTACTGCCTTCTGAGATAATATTTGAGTTGAGTACTTTTGCTTTGCCGGCATATTTATAGTTAGTAAATTCCTTTTTTTCTAATTGTTCTGACTATTTTGTATTATTTAAAATTCTTAATACTGCATTACAGAGAGGAAATAAAATTACTTGTATAACTACAATATATCAGGTTGAAAATAACTGAATAATGCTAATGCCTTAGTACAGCGGTTCCCAACTTTTTTTTGACTTGTGTATCTCTTATCAGTCCATTTCCTTAATTTATATAGTTACTTTTATGTCCAGCGTATGTGTTATAACTGTAAAAAATAATAAAAAACAATCTAATATTAAAGTGAGTTTCTAAAACTCAACTTTATAATTTACTTATATTTATCTTTTATCATAAAATTAAACATTTCAAGCTCAACATATATTCAGTGTGATCCTTGTGCTTGTTTTGAGGCATATAGTTTGTTTGAATTGGGCTCAGCTGATGTAAGGCGTAATCGTAAATCTGGAACTACATTCAGCTTATTACAATATTTGTCTTTAATGAAGATGTAAGAAAAGAGAGCTCTCTATGCCAGTTCTTCACTTGTAAATGTCAACAAAAACTTAAGCGCCTTATCAGAAAGCTGCTCTCATTCTCTGCTGATGTTTGCACAAAAGTTAATAAGAACTTGTCCTTTGAATTTGGCTTTTAAAGTTGTATCAGTTGAAAGTTCAATCAACTTCTCTTTCTCCTTGACTGATAATTTAGCTGTCTGGACAACTTGTTCTTCAAACAGATTTGAAATCCAATAGTTTTCTTCTTCAGGTTTGGGGAAGTACTTCTTGAAGTCTGATTTTAGTCCTTTCAAGTGTTCAGTTATTTTCTCTCTTATTTTCCAGGACAGATGAAGCTTGTTCTCAGATAAGAAATTATGCAGAGTTTCAAATACCTCAGGTTGGCCTTTTTCAGCACATGACCTCCAAAAATCTACTTTTTTAATCATAGATTCAGTTTTGTCTGAGACATTGAAGATCGTTATTGAGCTATTCTGAAGAGTCAAATTTAATTTGTTTATATTTTGGAAAATATCTGATAAATATGCAAGTGCCTGAAGCCAATTACAGTCATGTAACTTGGAAGCGAGGAGGAAAGGATGGTCTTCAAAAAACACCTGGACTTCATGTCTAAGTTCAAACAGCCGGGTAAGTACTGTACCTCGAGAAAGCCACCTTACTTCTGTATGAAGGAGTAAAAACACCTGGACTTCATGTTTAAGTTCAAACAGTCAGGTAAGTAATGTACTTCGAGAAAGCCACCTTACTTCTGTATGAAGGAGCAGAGTAGAATGATGACTCATCATCTCTTCACACAGAGCATTGAAAATTCTTGACTGTGTGGAATTTGACTTTATAAAATTAACCACTTTCACAGCTTCATCCAAAACAAGTTTTAATTCACGAGGGAGGTTCTTAGATGCCAGACTCTATCTGTGGATGCAGCAGTGGCTCCAGCTTATATTGGGAGCTACCTTCATGACAAGACCACGAAGACCAGAGTAAATACCTGACATAGACTTGGCACCATCGGTACATAATCCACAACAATTAGACCAATTCATTTCCCTTTCTTTGAAATAACAATCAATAACATTAAATATATGTAAAACCAATGAATATGACCGCACTCAACAGAACAAATGCTTCCTGGCCAAGTAAAATTAAAGTGCAGTAAATCCCAAAAGTTATGGCCAAGTAACAACCATAAGGCAGCAGCTTTTCCAGTTTTAGAAGCGTTTAAAATGCACTTGTAAGTAGCAGATATGTACTCTGATTTTATAAAAATCTGACAATTAATTACAAAGGCACCAGGTAAGTGCTTTCACTACAGCTTCATCAAAACATTAAATTTTTAAAACCTTTTGTTGCTTTATATATTAGCCACATGTTAAAATTAATTATCCAATTTAGTATCTTAAAGCTAAACAGTCACCATGTGCACTATTGAATGCTTCCATAAAACATAAACATATTGCAGAGTGATAATCTATCTACACATGTTAAATACTGTACAATGAATGGCTCCTAGATACCTTATTACATATATTACATATAATAGTGGCTTTAAAAATTGCAGGCTGCAAATGCATTTTATGAAATATTGTGTTAGTAGGCAATCGCCATATATTCTACTCAATGTTCACATGAAGCATACTTTCCTCAAAAAATCTTTTACACAGCCTACTTATACATATTATATGGATATATAATCTTCCAAACTTATTGCTAGTATACTATACAATTCATTATATCAAATTCTACATCTAGAGATATATCTTTCCTAAGATGTATAAATATATAATATATAGATATATTCACAACTGTAACTAATATTTATACTATATGCGAACCCCATATGAAATATATCAACAAACACATAAAATGAAACAAGTTAAAATAATGACTATCGTCAACTAAATGCATATAACCATTGTTATATATAAAATTCATGGTCCTGATATCACTTTATAATTACCTGTATTTGGCGATCAAACGCCTAGATTTTAGTATGGGTCTCAGTGAGGCTTTCTCATTGAGGCCCCTGCCCTTATCTGCTCTCATTTTCATAATCCAGTTAATTTCCCTTTTCTTCAGTGTTATTCCTTATATCACCTTCCCTTACCATAGGGATGATGGTATCAATGACCATGAAACGAAAGACATGTTCCTCCCCACGTGCCATAATATGTTTGGCCAATGCTTTGGTACTATGGCCTAGTTTAATTGCATAAAGATGCCCTCTAATTCTAGTCTGGAAGGTACTGTTGGTTTTCCTGACATAGAATGAGAGACATTCTTGGCATACAGCCAAATACACCACATGGGTACTACTACAGTCTGCATTTACATGAAATTTAAAGGACTGGCCTGTGTCTGGGTGTATAAGCTCATTTCCTTTTTCAATGTGTATACAAAAATTACATCTCTCACATGGACTTGTCCCTACATAGTCTGTATGGCTTATATTAGTTACTGGATGACATAAAAGCCTTTTAAAATTAAATTTATTCTTGTACTGAAATCTGGGTTTATCCCCTACTATATCTTTTAGTTGTGGATCAATTGTAAGTATACGCAAATGATTATTTATTAGATCCCTAATATTTCTATTATCACTTGTGTAATACATAGAGATTTTCAAGGAAGGTATTTCGCTTTTATATTGTGTGGACTCAGGATTTCGCGCAGAGTAATAAGGCGCACCTATACTATCTCTTAGTGGGTGCACATTTTGCACTCCTGCATCTACTTCTGGTTCTTTATATCCTCGTTTAAGTAGTCTACCATTAAATGCTTCTATTTCCTGTTGGAATCCTTCTTCTGTGGCATTAAGGTGTGATATCCTATTGCCTTGGCCCTTTATGATGTTATTAAATATATAAGGGGGATGAATGCTCTGTCAATGAAGGAAGGTATTTCTATAGCATTTCTTCCTGTAAACCCCCTGTATTGACATGTGTGTTCATTATTCTCTCTACAAATACATCTAGAAACTCAATTCTTGTACCTGAGTAATTAGATGTAAACTTAAGATACGTAGTCATGTTGTTCATATATTCCACACATCTCTCTAAATCCATTAAATTACCTTCCCATATGAAAAAAAATATCATCGACAAAACGTTGATAGAAAGGAATACTCTCTTGGTATCATTTATTGGGAAATAAAGTATCTTCTTCCCACATAGCCAGAAACATATTGGCGTAGCTGTTGGCACAAGATGTGCCCATAGCTACGCCTTCACATTAAATGTATATTTCATCCTCATACACAAAAACATTGTTCTCTAATATGATTTCCAAGAACATGCATAATAAATCTAATTTTGCTCTGTGTATTCGCTATATTTAATCAAATACTTTTTAATGTGGGTAATACCCAAGGCATTAGGAATGACTGTAAATAAGGATTGCACATCTAAAGTTACAAATACATATTGGACTCCATATCATTTCCATTAAAAAATCCATATAAATCCAACAGGAATTGTTTAGTATCCTTAAGTATATTTCTATTTTTATCTATAATCGGTCTAAGGTGTCCTTCTACGTATAACGAGAAGGACTCCATACACCATCTCCTACCAGAGACAATGGGGCTCATGGGAGGGTTGGTCCCATCTTTATGGATCTTTGGTATCCCCTGTATAGCTGGAATCATGGGATACTCCACTTCAAGAAAACTTGCTAATTTTGTACTAATAATATAGCTGTTAACTAGCTCTACTATCGTATTGTATATATTTGACTTAATTTTTTGTAGTTCTATCTTGTCAATAGTGGCATAAACTACTTCATTACTTAGCATATTTTTCATGGTGTCATGATATTTTGTCCTGCCCATAACTACCAAGGGCCCGCCCTTATCTGCTGGTCTAAATACTACTGCTTCATCCTGTTTTAACCTCTTTAATGCTTTCCTTTCATTAATATTTAAATTACTTCTATTATACTTTTTATAAGTAGAATTAATATTTGAATCACTATATAGTCCATAAACATCTTCTTCCACTAGATTATAAAATGCCTCTACCAAAGGGAGATTGTGTGGTATATATTCACTAGGTTTCTTAAATACCTGCTTATAATCATTTTCACCTTGTCCAAATTGGTATTTCAGCATCACATTTCTAGCAAATACTTTAATATCAGTTAATACATCTGTGAGTTGACTAGAAGTGGTGGGAATAAAATTTAAACCCTTATTCAGTACATTCATCTCATCAAAATCTAACATTCTATTTGAAATATTCCATACTAGACAGTCTTTGTCTGATTCCACATCTTTTTGAGTGTTTGACTGGGCTCCCTCTCCTTGGAGAGTTTCTGTTTCTGTCATTCTCGACTCATGGAGTGATCTCTCCTGACCCCCTTCTCCATAGCTATGGGAAGGGGGAATTGTTGAAAAACCATGGCATTATTTTGTTCATTAATGCCTCTTTGTGTTGTCCCTGTGATGTTATTTCTAGGGCGCACCACAAGTTGATGTGAGATGTTATCTGAAAGGCTGGTAGGGGGTTCCATTTGAGTATTCACAGTATATGTAGTTTTTTCTTTTTCTTTTCCCTTTTATTTTTGTACACTGTTGATAATAGGCACGTTGATGCTACTAACATTAGGCTCAATACCTATAACGGGATTGTAGCTAGTCTCACTAGCTACCGAGTCTTTTCTACTGCTACTACTGTTGTTGTTATCAACAGTTGTTCCATTGTTAGATGGAATATGAGTATTTGTTGCACTTCTTATAATTGCTGGCACTCGCCTAGGTGCCTGAGTTGGCCTCGGCCAGGTGAAGACGTGACCTAGGTGGAAATCTTGTGTATCTCTGTCTATTTTATTATGCTTTTGCTGTAATAAGCATCTCTCAAAGGCTAAGATTCCATGTAACACGTTAGATAGAGCATTGTCAATTAATACGTTAGGGTAGCTAGAATATAATGCTTCTTGTTGTTCCATTATGGAAGTAATCAATTCTTCTTCTATTGGCTTAAAAAATTCTAACAATAACCATATATAGTTCATGCTCACCTCTATGTTATGTTATTAAACGATTGTTGGAGAGAGCTAGTAAGGATATAGTAGTTACACACAAAGGAACCAAAAAATGTGGAAGGTGTAAACAATGTAAGTACATCAACATTGCCAATACCATCAGGTTAGATGATATCAATCGTACATTTATTAGATGTAAAACCGGGAATTGCTGTTCAAAAGGGGTTGTGTATATAGCAAACTGCATACGATGTAATGCCCACTATATTGGCAAAACTGAAAGACAACTAAAGAAACGCATACATGAACATTCATACCGGATACAGAAATGTGATAGTAAAAATGCGTTATATAGGCATATTATGGAACAAGGGACAGATCATAGTTTTATATTTGCCATTATTGATCAGGTTTCCATTACACCATTAGGAGGGAATTGGAAGATGGAGTTAGCAGCAAGTAAGAGTAGATGGCAGATCCTGACAGACTCCACCAGAAAACCAGGTCTTAATGATTTTGTTAGTATAAAACCATTTTTAGCCTTGTTATAAGCGAGCTTATAGAGATACAAGAGTGATATATTATCAGCATTTGATATCTAGTAATTTATATCTTGCATCTTGTATTGTGTATTTTTCAATTTAGATATGTATAGATATGTAGGACCACGTGTGGGTTGTGCAGCATCATTTTATTATGTGTGTTTAACTTGGTCACAACCATATATGATTTAATATATAATCCAGCACATATTTGTACATATATGATGCGGAAAAGTATAGTGAAGTTTGTGTCATGTTCACCAACAGTACATGTATATTCATCCTGATTTTATATATATATATTTTTATTATATTTAGTTTGTTTTTATGCTTTTAAGGACGGTATATGGGTATTCATTGATTCATGTTTGAAATAGTGAATTTTAGAATGCATATACATTATTATGCACATAACAACACAGTAGTCTTAGATAGAATAGGTAGTATTAGAATATATAGTTAGGAGAATTATTCATGTGATTTCATTCATTATTCATTTTTTATTTTATTTTTTTCTATTTTTTCCTATTTTTGTCACTAAACAAAGTATGTATATGATGAGACTTATGAGTATTGATAGGATATATTTGAGTATGGATAAATCAATGGTAGAAGAACAAGGTATCAGTAGCCAAAATATACACATAGTAAAGTAGAAATTGTGGGTATTTAAATGTACTTCCATCTTTACCAAACCATAGTGTGCAATATGTCTTTAAAGTTTTTGGCGGTAACCAGAGTAATTATACAATCAAGTATGTAAATGGTATAGTATATAAACACCAATGTACAAGTAATATGTTGTTCTGATGAAGACTGTGTATCACAGTTGAAAGCGCTTAACCTGTACATCGTTCGTTGTATTGTGTGGAGTGATAATAAATTTATTTCATCATAAGTACGAGCAGTGGTTCTTCCAGTCAGCTTCCAGATATATTACTTGGTTGGTTGGTGTTCGTGCATTATTTACGGAGCTGATTTTAGGATGGCTGACCCAGAGGAATCCACATCTGCTTCATTTTCGAAAGATGAAATAGCTCTTTTAAGAGCTGATCTCACGTCCCTACAGGGAGAGGTGCACAGATTGCTGGACTTGGTTACAGGGCTGGTAACCGTAAACGCCACCAAAGGGAAGGTGCATAAGAGGATCGTAGGACCAATAACAGAAGATACAGAGGTACGCATTCCAGGGGAAGTGACGATGTTGGAGAAACGTAAAGAACGTCGTATTGATGATTCGTTAACATCTCCAGGACACCAGGAGAGGAATTCATTACAAACACCCGACCGTGGCTTTCCTAAAGGACTTAGAAGCATGGATGCTGATACTAGGCTAAATTATAAAGTAGACAGTATTACCGACACAGCTGATAAATGTAAAGGAAATGATATCGAGGGGATAGATTTAATTAGCCACAGTGATGCCCAAATTTGCAGTGAACATCCTTGCAATACTTTGGACCAGGACTTCACATTCGACTTTAGTTTCAGCAGGGCTCGACAAGAGACAATGTATAATGGAGCACGACCGAAAGAATATCCCATAGTGAAAACCTATGGTAATGGAAAATCCAAGGCCGTGTTGGCCTCTAAAGGTACTGTTATACAGACTTGTAACCATGAATTTTCCAGTCCATGTAGACCAAAATCTTTTATGCAACATAATGGACATATTACAGAATGTAAAATTAATAGTAATAAACGTGACAGTAGGGGCTGCATGGAAGATGAGTTGATGGTACAGTTCCTAGATGACAGTTTTGTTTTTTGTGATGTGGATGGGGGATTTGTAAATAACAGAGTTAGCAAGATGGATAGGATGCATACTTCTGTGAAGGATATGATATTTGATTATGGCAAGAAATTAATTTCATATAAAAATACTAAGTTAGACTGCAGCTATTTATCTAAGTGTCTTAAACTAAAGATAGTACCTAAAGGCATGAGATTTTTCAAATTGTCTTTGGGAATTAGATATGGGAGTGACACTATTAAGGACTTTAACAAATTATTTGATAATTTTGGGTTCGCATTTATAAAAACAGTTATCAAACATTTAGATGAAAAACTTATTAAGTTGGCCAATGAATTAGAGAGTATTAATAACATGATAACAAGTAGGGCGGCCACGGTGGTGCAGTGGTTAGCATTGCTGCCTCACAGCAAGAGGTTCTCCGGTTCGATCCTCGGCTGGGGTGCCTTCTGTGCGGAGTCTGCATGTCCTCCCTGTGGTCGCGTGGGTTTCCTCTGGGTGCTCCGGTTTCCTCCCACATCCCAAAGACATGCTGCAGGTGGATTGGACACTCTAAATTGGCCCTAGGTGTGCGTGTGAGTGTGCCTTCTGTGGAAGGTTGGGCGCCGGGCTGGCAACTCGACACTGTAAAACTCCACTGCCATTCAATGTGCGGACAAGGTGATCCGCTGTGGCAACCCCTAACTGGGAAAAAGCCAAAAGAAGAAGAAGAATAACATGATAACAAGTCACAAGGAATATGACATATGGAAGGATTTATATATGAAACAGTATGAAATAGCTGATAACAAAATACAGACTATTATGGAAAGGAAGAATAGGAAGATCATACGTGACTTGGAATTATATAAGAATAATAGGGCATATGTTTGGCCTGCATATAGGGACCCTAATAATGATGTTAGTAACTTTCAATCCAGGAGAAAATCTGTCAGAACAAATACAAGGGAAGAAAATTTTCAGGGGGGAAGATTTTTTCCAGCACGAAACAGCAACAGGCAGCGATAAATGACATCTACGGAATTGAAAACCCCCCTATACCGACTGATAAGATTGAAAGTGGAACAAGTGATAGAAATGATTCGTTATATTGTAAGAAAGATGTAGAAGTAGAGATACCTACATTCCACTATGGTAAGACAGAAAATGGTAGTCACACCAATATAGTGGAAGCTTCCATGGATAACAACTCAGGTAGTACACATCCAAAAGTAATTATTTTTGAAGGATTTAAGGTGTATAATTATACAGAGTTGGATGTTAGCTATGAGATGGGATCACTGTTGAGTAAGGGTATGAAATATATACCAGCCACTGGGATGCAATTAGTGGACAACATTAAGGAGATCAAAATGTTTTGTAGAAGACTCAACTTGGCTGCATATTTCAAC
This sequence comes from Protopterus annectens, assembly GCF_019279795.1. NCBI lineage: Eukaryota > Metazoa > Chordata > Ceratodontiformes > Protopteridae > Protopterus > Protopterus annectens. Next base: position 1,183,698,391 of record NC_056725.1, on the reverse strand, counting down.
ACAAATAGTAGTGAAGAGAAGGGACAGATAGGTATAGCAGGAACTGACCTTAAAAAGAAAAGTACCTTTATTCCTGATAATAGTCAGCAAGTGTTGAATTTTGAAAAATTAGTTTGCAATGATATATATTGGACGTATAAAAATGTTAAGAAAGTTAAACACTCTTATATAGACAACCTTCCAGCATTGGAGAGAGAAGCATTATCTACACTTATGAGTAATAAGGACATAAGAATTATGAAGCCCGACAAGGGCGGTGGGGCAGTAATTTACTACACAAATGTATATAATGAAGCGTTGCATAAACTTTTTTATGAATCAGGTAATTACGAGAACATTTCTATTAACCAAATCAACATTGGGTATAAAAGAATAGATTTGGCTATAGAAGAATATTTGATCGATAATAGGATATGCAACGACACCTATTCTTTTATAAAGATGGACTACCCAGTATTGGCCAGGATGGTGGGTATACCAAAGATACATAAGTGTTTGAAGAATCCTCCATTCCGCCCAATAGTTTCAGGCTCTCGTTCCAAAACTTTCAACATAGGGAAACTTATAGATGGTTGGCTTAAAGATGTGTATAAATCCATTTCTCATATCATGAAAGATTCCTGGAAATTTTGGGGGGATTTAACTAGAGATAAATGGCATCCAAACATAACTTATCTCACTATAGATGTCCAGGACCTTTTTTCCAGCATTCCCAAAGATGAGGGCCTGGAATTTTTTGCCAATAGCTTAAGGAAATATTCAGGTCTGACATGGAATAAGATCTCTTTAATATGTGACATGATGGGGCTTGTACTGGACCACAACTACATAGCATTCCAGGGAGAATTTTTCAAACAGATCAGGGGTGTGGCCATGGGAGCAGCTTGTGCTCCCATTTTCGTAAATCTGGTCATGCTAGAATGGGAGTCAGAACATATATTCAACAGCACATTTTTTTCTGACATTTCCTATTATGCAAGATACCTGGATGATATTTTTATCATGTGGAAAGGCCCAGTGGAAAAAATACAGGAATTTATGACTTATATAAATAATACCACCAGTTTTTTAAAGTTTACACATAGTTTCAGTAATACTGAAATAGCATTTCTGGATGTATTAATTAGTCATGATGATGTGGGCTTCATTTCTAAGTTATACAGAAAGCCCACATTTTCGAATGACTATATACATTTTAGTAGCAGCCATCCTCCACATGTATTTAAAAATATAGTGAAAGGGCAATGTATTCGGGCAGCCAGGATGTCTTCCACAAGGACCATAATGGAGGCGGAACTCAATAACATCAGAGGGTTATTCTTAGATCGTGCATACCCAATAAAAATGGTTAACGAAGTAATTAGATATGTGGAAGGCGAATGGGGACATAAATATCCACCATTATTAGGCTGTTATATAATGACTGATAAGACAGATGGACACAGTACATTCCAAGGAAGAGTATGTGTACTCACATATACACCTTATACACATTTGATTAAAGAAATTATAGAGAAACACTGGGCAATAATAACATCTATAGATAAAGAACAAAGATGGGATAAATATCCAAAATGTGTATACAAAACGGCGCCCAATATTAAACGATTGTTGGAGAGAGCTAGCTATAGTAAGGATATAGTAGTTACACATAAAGGAACCAAAAATGTGGAAGGTGTAAACAATGTAAGTACATCAACATTGCCAATACCATCAGGTTAGATGATATCAATCGTACATTTATTAGATGTAAAACTGGGAATTGCTGTTCAAAAGGGGTTGTGTATATAGCAAACTGCATACGATTAAATGCCCACTATATTGGCAAAACTGAAAGACAACTAAAGAAACGCATATATGAACATTCATACCGGATACAGAAATGTGATAGTAAAAATGCATTATATAGGCATATTATGGAACAAGGGACAGATCATAGTTTTATATTTGCCATTATTGATCAGGTTTCCATTACACCATTAGGAGGGAATTGGAAGATGGAGTTAGCAGCAAGTGAGAGTAGATGGCAGATCCTGACAGACTCCACCAGAAAACCAGGTCTTAATGATTTTGTTAGTATAAAACCATTTTTAGCCTTGTTATAAGCGAGCTTATAGAGATACAAGAGTGATATATTATCAGCATTTGATATCTAGTAATTTATATCTTGCATCTTTGTGTATTTTTCAATTTAGATATGTATAGATATGTAGGACCACGTGTGGGTTGTGTAGCATCATTTTATTATGTGTGTTTAACTTGGTCATAACCATATATGATTTAATATATAATCCAGCACATATTTGTATATATATGATGCGGAAAAGTATAGTGAAGTTAGTGTCATGTTCACCAACAGTACATGTATATTCATCCTGATTTTATATATATATATATTTTTATTATATTTAGTTTGTTTTTATGCTTTTAAGGATGGTATATGGGTATTCATTGATTCATGTTTGAAATAGTGAATTTTAGAATGCATATACATTATTATGCACATAACAACACAGTAGTCTTAGATAGAATAGGTAGTATTAGAATATATAGTTAGGAGAATTATTCATGTGATTTCATTCATTATTCATTTTTTATTTTATTTTTTTCTATTTTTTCTATTTTTTTCTATTTTTGTCACTAAACAAAGTATGTATATGATGAGACTTATGAGTATTGATAGGATATATTTGAGTATGGATAAATCAATGGTAGAAGAACAAGGTATCAGTAGCCAAAATATACACATAGTAAAGTAGAAATTGTGGGTATTTAAATGTACTTCCATCTTTACCAAACCATAGTGTGCAATATGTCTTTAAAGTTTTTGGCGGTAACCAGAGTAATTATACAATCAAGTATGTAAATGGTATAGTATATAAACACCAATGTACAAGTAATATGTTGTTCTGATGAAGACTGTGTATCACAGTTGAAAGCGCTTAACCTGTACATCGTTCGTTGTATTGTGTGGAGTGATAATAAATTTATTTCATCATAAGTACGAGCAGTGGTTCTTCCAGTCAGCTTCCAGATATGTTATGTTTCTGGCATTTCATGAGCAGCTCTGGATATTGCTCACCGTATGTGGGCATTTTCAATACCCGCAGCCCTCTAGGTATGATGCCTCTACTGAGACATGCTTCAAAATGTTGTCATTGAGTAGACAGACGTTTCAATTTAAGGAAGTCTATTTCTAGTTTGTCCACTGCTGTTCACATTTGTTCCGTTTCCATTGTGACTGAGGTACTAACTTCATAGTTGCCAGCTTCATATAGCAATAGTGAGTTGACCTCACTCCTCGTGCACTTCGCAAACTTGGTTTTCAGGTTTTCACCAATTTTATATGAAGTGTTCAGTCTTTTTTCAGATGTATCAGTGCCCAGCTCTTGTCCATTCGGACCACTAAAACCAACACAGGGCTCAATGGATTCATGCGTTCTCACAGTCCCGATTGGTCTGTAATCTAATTCAATATTCTCCAAACTTTCCGCCATGTCTCCGTGAAGTGCAAGCATTAGAATACAAGTAAAACCGATTAATATGACCGCACTCAACGGAACAAATGCTTCCTGGCCAAGTAAAATGAAAGTGCAGTAAATCCCAAAAGTTATGGCCAAGGAACAACCATAAGGCAGCAGCTTTTCCAGTTTTAGAAGCGTTTAAAATACACTTGTAAGTAGTAGATACGTACTCTGATTTTATAAAAATCCAACAGTTTATTACAAAAGCACCAGGTAAGCGCTTTCACTACAGCTTCATCAGACCGTTAAATTTTAAAAACCTTTCATTGCTTTATATATTAGTCACATGTTAAAATTAATTATCCAATTTAGTATCTTAAAGCTAAACAGTCACCATGTGCACTATTGAATGCTTCCATAAAACATAAACATATTGCAGAGTGATAATCTATCTACACATGTTAAATACTGTACAATGAATGGCTCCTTGATACCTTATTACATATATTACATATAATAGTGGCTTTAAAAATTGCAGGCTGCAAATGCATTCTATGAAATATTGTGTTAGTAGGCATTCGCCGTATATTCTACTCAATGTTCACATGAAGCATACTTTCCTCAAAAAATCTTTTTTACAGCCTACTTATACATATTATATGGATATATATATATATATATATATATATATATATATATATATATATATATATATATATATGTGTATATATATATATATATATATATATATATATATATATATATATGTATATATATATATATATATATATATATATAACATCTTCCAACCTTACTGCTAGTATACTATACAATTCATTATATAAAAGTCTACATCTAGAGTATGTATAAGTAGGCTCTGTAAAAGATTTTTAAGTTGGGGGGTGTGAGGGCACAGCCCCCCCAGATCGGGGAGTGTGGGGGGTGTAGCTCCCCCCATTTTGCAACAAGTTTGTACTGATGTCAAATGTTTTAATGTATTTTTAATGGATACACATGTATATAATAGTGCATAAACTGCAATTATGTGGTGGGCTATGCCCCCACACCCCCCCCAAATTTATATTCTCACTCCAGGGTTGCGCTAGAGTGGGGAACTGGGCATATACGGCCAGTGCTGTTTTTCGGTCAAATTAGTTTTCGGTCATATGGGCTTTCAGTGAAATGAACTTTCGGTAATATGGTCTCAGTCAAATGGGCTTTAGCCAAATGAACTTTCGGTCATATGTAGTGAACCCATATATATATATCTATATATATATAAATATATATTTATATATATATATATATATATATATATATATATATATACATATATATATATATGTGTGTGTGTGTGTATATGTCTGTTTGTATGTACATATGTGTGTGTGTGTGTGTGTGTGTGTGTACATATATATATATATATATATATATATATACATATTTTTTTTCTTGCTTTCATACCATATGTTTGCTATAATCGGGGCACAATTAACTTCATTATAAATTCATTTGGGATACAAAAGTCATGCTGTCTTACTACTAATTCATGATTTCCAAAGTAAAGCATTCCTGTGTGTTAGTGGTGGGGTAACACTTTAGAGTTTACTGTTTAGTCTATTATGATTACACTGTATGGAATCCTCACAACAAAAGTGCCCTTAGGGGATGCTTTAGTTAAGATAGTTTTGTTTCCTCTTGACATTTTTGAAAGACGTTGATATAATGATTAATATATATATATATGTCTTTATTTAAAATCTGCATTCCTTGGTGTAATATATCAACATTCAGTGCTTTACATTAACTAAATGCTCTAATTTTAATTCTTAACCTAATTTAGTTTAAGGGATGTAGATTACTGATTTATGGGGAAAATCTTACTTTCCCAACATTTTTAGAGAAAGGCTGTTCATGTTTTTTTTTCACTGTGGAGTCTGAGCGTGCATTTTTTATGCTTGTTTAGAATAGAAAAAAAACTTACTTGTTTTAAATTCCCACCAAAATGCCTTTTCTAAGCCTCTGTGACTGTTTCTTCACATGCATGAGCATCTACAGGGCACTATCAACAAGTTAGAGAAGCTGGAAGCAAGAATACAGTGAGTGATGACATCAAACGACCTTTGAACTCATGCTTGACTCAGAAACCAGGAAGTAAAGCTGAAAATGAAACTAGAAGAAAAAGTAACTGTTTTTTTTTTTTTTTTGTTGTTATTTTTTTCATCTTTTATGCCTCTAAAGGTATGGAATCACTTTAAATATGTATTTTTAAGAAGCTAGGACTTTAACTTTAATTATAATATAGTTTGTCATTTAAAAGACATTTCACATTTAACATTTAATAAATTGATAAATTTCCAGGACTAAATGGTATGTTAAATGTGAAATGTCTTTTAAATGACAAACTATATTATTAATTTTGTATATATAAACAATATGGGATTTTTACATTATGTTTATGTAAGAATCATATTTTAAATGTGCATATAATTGTATAGAAACAGATATATATACATATTCCCTGGGATTCATGAAGCTCGGTGCAAGGACGGCATTAGGCTTGCACTGACCGTGCGGCATAGAGATGGTGCAGTAGTGCCATATGCATATTAATGAAGGCGTGCTGCCGCCACATCCATGTGCATAGGAAACGTGCGCGAGTGCATAGGGTGTGTCCAAGCGCTGCACAGAGGCGTGGACATGTCGGCTGTTTAAGTGCAACCTAAAATGTTGAATATTACAGCCAGCCTCCAATAATAATCACACCTGTCAGTGTCCGTGGATACTGAAACATATGCAAAGAATGCAAGACAATTTTGTAAACACAAAAATAAGAAGCAAACACAGATGCACGTAGCAGAATATTGAGTCCACATCCCTCGAACAAATGACATTTAAAACCCTGTGCCCGTATTCTATTGTAGTGCTGATAGTTATATCAAGTGGAAGCGGAACGCAAAGTGTTAGCACGCCGCCAATAGCTAAGTCTAGCCCAATGGTCAGGGTTACCACCTGTCCCACATTGTGAGGGACAGTCCCCTTCTGGGCAGTTGTGTCCATACCAAAACCATTATAAATGTAAAATATCCTGCGATCGTAGGACATACTTATGTCCCACATCTTATGTAATAGTCACATACAATAGTTATTTCCGTATGTAACATACCTACATGTTATAAAAAACAGAATAAGCAAGCAAACGAAACAGAAGAAGCAGCTAAACTGCTACAACAATAAGCTTACATTTAGGCATAAAACAAAAGTGCTATCCATTGTACTGACTGTGGGTATGTGTTGGCCTGTAAAATCTGATGTGTGTCCCGAATATATCCCATCCTGGCCATATGAAAAGGTGGCAACCCTACCAATGGTCAGAGCATTCACCCAAAATCTGCCCATCTGCAGTCCAAGGCGTACTTGTCAGGATGGGCCAAAAATGAACGGGTATTATGCGGGTCTACCTACCATGTCATGAAAGATAAGTATTTGCATGTACCTATGTGCGTGATGTACAGCATGTGGAAGGTAAAAATGCTAGGGTAGTCCTCACAACCATACAGGTACCAGAAATATGTAGTGTATGCAATGTGTTCCCTTGACCGTGCCATGGGCCATCAACCAGAGAATGGATGGGTGGAGTGTGTGGAATATGGATATGGGGGGGACGGGTAATGTAATAATTCGCCAAGGGGAGACTGTGTTGGATGCACAATAGGTGAACTGGAGGTATATGAGGGAGCAGTGGGTGAATCAGAAAGAAACACAAAGAACAAACATCCACATCCACAATACAACCTGACAGGCCATACTGTAGAACACAATCCCACAAACATATGAATATTAAAATGTGCGATACACATGTACAGAAACGTCACCAGCACATACCCACATAATGGTCTGGACTGAACTGAGCCATCCAACCACATCACACCCGGATGCATAATTGAATACCCATCATCTCCTCTACAGCACACAACCCCCCCATTCCTGAACGTCCACCAAATCCAGCCATACTCGGGCTGCTAGCTTGGCGCAGCCATATCTGCACATAGTGACCACTACTCATATCTAGTAGGCAGTCTCACCCTAGGCAGTCTCAGGATTGCAAACTATGTATCCCTTGCATGCATAACCCTATCACATTTTCGTAAATCCAAAAATATCAAAGTTTATTTCTCTGTTCAATTTTTGGATATCCCTCATGGGATAAGTATCCTGTGTAAACATCAGACTTTGTGTCACGACACAATGTCCAGTCCTGTAGACATCTGGACACAAGTTGTATGTGCAGTACTGGTTCACGAGACTGCTCAACCTCCAGCCGGTCATGCAGAACCTACTACCCGGGATTAAACACCTGACCGCGATGCATGGCTACCCACATGCATTATTGAGAATATATACTTTACACATTCGCATAGTGGCTGTTGGCTATAGGGTGATTAAGGCACTGACGTAAACAGGGTACCTCTTGTCCCACTTTGAGAGGGACAGTCCCTGTTTGGGCAGGTGTGTCCTGACCAAAAATAATACAATGACAAATGTCCTGTGATTGTAGGAAATAATTATGTACCATATTTCATGTAACAGTTGCATAAAACAGTTATTTCTGTATATAAAATATGGAAATCTTACAAGAAACAGAATAAGCAACTAAACTGCTACAAGAATAAGCTCTCATTTAGGAAAATAAGTAAAGTTTGAAACCCTGTACTGACTGTGGGTATGTGTTGGCCTGAAAAACTGGTGTGTCCCAAATATATAACATCCTGGCTATGTGTAAAGGTGGCAACCCTACCAATCGTCAGAGCATTCACACAATAACTGGCCAGCCTCTTAATCCCCCCTAAAACCAGTGACCTTTTGAGGAAAGGTGGTGAATTACACTGAATGAATAATGACAATAATTAAGAGTAATAGACGTTTCTACTTCAGAAAGTAAGTATTAATACATATGCTCTAATTCTGTCAACGTTTCAAGTTAATAGTACTAACATTTTAAAAGTGTCCATGATTGTCCCTGATTTGTCCTTGCCTTGTCCCTGTTACTGTTGAAATTAGTCCCTGAGTGGTTGAGAGGTCCGTACACATATGTACACCAACCAACTGTCACATTTGTTGCCAGTACTGTTGAATACGTGTAGTGAAGTCATATATCCTAGCTACCATCCATGC